>NW_011494958.1:960751-994051 GCF_000754665.1 Bison bison bison | reverse complement strand
CACAGGCTTCTAATTGCAGTGGCTTCTCCTGTTGTAGAGCGTGGGCTCTAGGGCGCCCAGGCTTCAGTAGTTGTGGTTCTCAGTCTCTTGAGCACAGGCTCAGTAGTTGTGGCACATGGGCTTAGTTAATCTGTGGCACATGGGATCTTTACAGACTAGGGATCGAACTCATGTCTCCTGCATTGGTAGGCAGATTCTTTACCACTGAGCCACCAGAGAACCCTGTGTTCCACATACTGTTGAATCATTTTATATATATATATACACACACCCACACTTGGATATACTTGACATAGATGCTAATGTAACTAATCTTTAAATTACTGACTCCTTCAATTTTTATAGGTTGAAACAAATGCTCAGTGAACTCATGCACCAACAAAATCAGCATCCAGAAAAACCTGCAAGCAAGGAAGGAGGCAGTGGTGCATCACACCCTCCTTCTCCCAGTTTATTTTGTCCTTTCAACTTTCCAACTCAGCCTGTAAATCTGTTTAACCTACCGGGATTTACTAATTTTTCGTCATTTGCACCAAGTAAGTGGCCAAAAACTTAAAGGAAAATAAGTAAATGCAGAGTCCTTGAGAATAACATTTGTGTAATACATGGATTTTTATCATTTACTTTTGGAATGGTAGGAAGTGTTTGCAAAGAAAAATATAAATTCTTCTCTACTTTAATTCTTTATAGTGAATGTTTAAACTGAATATGGTTGCTAGTGAAATAAAGTTATGAAATGTTTGCTTAGTCTTAACATCTTTGAATTATTCCACAGCTATTTATCAAAGAAAGAAATTAACTTGTTTACTGACTACTATACATCAGGTACTCTGTAAGATATTAGGAGAGGAGAGGTGCATAGGACAGCACCCTTCTAGAGGAGTTTTATGTCTTCGTAGGGAGATAAACCTCTAGGCTAAGGGTGACTGTTTGGTTCAGGCTCATATTTACTTTTATTTAGTTCAGACTTTTTTCAGACTTTCTCCTCCTGTCATGTGCCATACAGTATGTAAGTGGCTGGGATTGAAAGATGAGTAAAGCTGATGCTTTAAGGAATTTAAGAGTCTAGTGGGGAAGCTAAAAGTGTCAGTAAATGCTTGGTGCTTTGTCATGGGTGCTGTAGGCTGGGTGCAGGTGGGGTTGAATAGCCTGCTTTTTGCGGGTACTGGATTGTCTGCAAATCTAGAAAGGGATAGTAAAGCTAAAGAACCAATAGAACTTTTTTCCAGGGAGTTTAGAAGGGAAAGGACTTTCTGATCAGTGGAACCACTTAGAGTTGCAAAGCAGGGGAACAAGTGTATCATGTAAAGAATTTAGAGGTCATAAAGTGTGGCTGGTGTTTTGGGCCTTGGCAGGGGCAGAGTAGTTCATGTGCTGGAACACAGCAGAGGCCCTTGTGCTGGGCAAAGAAGCTTGGACTTTCCATTGCTTACTAGAGGGGACACTGGCGGACTTTGGGCAGAGGAATGGCATGAAATTTATATTTTAGAATGATGACACTAGTCATAGTGTTGATTGAGATTGGGGGGACAGAGCTGAGAGTATAGATGGTGAACAAAAGGCTATTGCAGTAATAGCAGGAAGGGGACGATAGCTTGACCTAAGACATTGGCAGTAGTGATAAGAAAAAGGAGTAATTTTAAAAATGTTCTGGAGATAGAATGATCAGTTAGATGGGTCATGAAGAGAGAGGAGTTGAAGGTGTTTGCCAGAGAATATATGAAGAGAAAAAGGGTTGGGAGGGTTTTGTAAATATAAATATCCATGTATCACAGTGTATTTTCTTAATGGGATTGTAAAAGTAATAGTGTTAAACAGTTTAACAAGTTTTTTAGTTCTTGAGTGTGGGTTAATACTGGCAGTAAATGTTTTTTGACTAGGCTGTTTAAGTAACAAATAATATAGGCAATTAAACGTACTGTTCCTTTTTGTCATAATACGCCTTCTACCAATGGCAGCTCTGTTCAGAGACTGTTCATTCTTCATCATGTAGTTCAGTTTCCTGAAACCTTGTTCCCCTTCTCCTCCAAGTTGTTAGTGGCCCCTTTGCAAATACCTCTGATGCAGCACTGTATGTTAAAGTATGTGATTATATTTTACTTCTCAGTTAGATTGGAAAGAACCTGAGCTTTGGAGTCATGCAGACCTGAGATCTAACTTTTGCTTTCATTTACTAGGCATTTGATCTCTAAGCCTATTTTCTCACTAGTCAAATAAATACAGTACCTATTTCACAGCATTGTTTTGAGCATTGAAAGAAGTAACATGTAATGCGCCTACAGTAGAGTTTAATGCACCTGCAGTAGAGTCATGCTTACTTTGATAAATATCATGTATTATTTTTTCTAACTTTTAACTCTTAAGGAGGTGGGGATCGATATTTATCTTTGAATCACCAATGCTGAAAACATAGTAGGACTGAGCTGCAAAACAGTGATTAAATAAATGAGTGATGTTGTTTAGTTGCTAAATCGTGTCCAACTCTTTTGCAACCCCATGGATTGTAGCCCATCAGGCTCCTCTGTCCATGGGATTTCCCCAGCAAGAATACTGGAGTGGGCTGCCATTTCCTTCTCTAGGGGATCTTCCTGACCCAGGGATCAAACCTTCATCTCCTGCATTGGCAGGTGGATTCTTTACCACTGAACCACCCTGTTAGTTTATTTTAATTAGTTTTTTGTTTTGGTGGATTGGAATGGCACATTTAATTAAAACTATCTTTGAATTTTGTTTTAAGGTTAAAGGTGCTTCTGTATCTTACCCATTGTTTTTATTTACTAGGTATGAATTTCAGCCCTTTATTTCCTTCTAATTTTGGAGATTTTTCTCAAAATATTTCTACACCCACTGAACAGCAGCAACCGTTAGCCCAGAATCCTTCAGGGAAAACAGAATACATGGCTTTTCCAAAACCTTTTGAAAGTAGTTCTTCTACTGGAGCAGAAAAACAAAGGTACTTTATTGTAAACATAATCCATTATTTGCTTAAGCGTCACTTGGTGATTATATGTATTATATGTCATTTGAAAATGTAATTAGGGAGGATGTTTGTGATTGTTTGGCTTGAGAGTGTTGAGAATGAAGCTTTGACTTCTTACCAGAGGTCTCTCAGGCATACATCTGCTGCTAACGCTGGTTCAAAAACAGTTCAGAGTTTTGATCAGAGTGTCCTGTGGGATTCAGTTTGAAAGAATAAGACCTAATCTATAGAGTATCTTTGGCCTTGATTTCGTACCTTTCTTTAAGATTATAAACAGTTCACTGTTCATTGGTTTAGAACTGGAAACTAACATTAACTACTGGAGGATGGTTTTTATAAAGTGATGACTTGTTTGATTCATAGCCCCTGATTAGAGTATGTGCCCAGGGTGCATCCAGACACAATGTTGAATGCTATTAGATTGTAAAAACAAATTTTGCCAAGAAAGTTTTAGTGATACATACTATCAGTCATAGTCAGGATTTTCTTTGTTTCTCACACGTTTACTATTTTTTCAATGTGATATTCTTCCCAGTTATAATTTTGACTCAAATAGTGTGAAAGACTTACTGGCCCGGGTTAATCATTCTCTAAGCATTTTTATGGCTCAGTAAATAAGTTTTTTATGATTGTTTTAATCCAGAAAATGATTTTGATAGCCAGCTGATAAAAATATTATAACCTTTTTATTGTTATTTCCTTCAGAAAAACTTTAAAAGGATGAAAAATTCGATTTGTTGAGCCTAATACTTGTTCTGTCAGAAGTATCTGTATGATTTTGTCTTTCCTATTCCTTTATAAATATATGTCACATTACTTTCCTTTTAGTTATGTGTTGGGGCATGTCTCAAGCTCTTAGCACTTTGATAGTTTTTAAATCATGAACTTTTTTTATTTTTTACTTAATTAACAACAAATTCTTAGAATTTGACTTCCTGTTTGTCTTGAGGAATCCTGGGATAGACTGCCCTGAACTTGTTGATGCCTTTTCTTAGCTGTACTAACCACTTTTTCCTACTAAGTCTCATTTTATTCTGTGAAAGTATCCTATTGTCAGAGCCTGAGACCGTGTTTAGTGCTCAGTTGCCATTCAAAAATGATTTAAGCAATGGACATTTATTCAAAGCCTTAGCCTTCCTGTTGAAAGGTCCCTACTTCAGTATTAACTGTATTTTATATTTAATTGATAGTTAAAAAATAAAGGATGGATCTGGATATTACTGTTTTAAATATTTGACTACTTCAGATTAGACCTCATCTCTTGCTAAAATTTCAGCTGTTATAGATTCTCTGAATTAAATGGCTGGAGATAACAAAGAGGTCAAATGAAACATTGTAGTCTTGAGCTGGGATCAGGAAACTGTTCCTATAAAGGCCTAGCTAGTAAATATTGCTAGAGATAGAGATAACCATTTGTCTATGCCATTTTTGCACAGAAGCATTCATAAACAGTTATGTAAACATATTAATTGCTGTGTTCCAATAACATTTGATCTATGATCCGTGAAGTTTGAATTTTATATGATTTTCATGTGTCACAAGCTATTTTTCTCTGTTTTTTTCCCCAACCTTTTAAGAATATAAAGCTCATTCATAGCTCTCAGGCCATACAAAAACAGGCAGCAAGCTGAATTTGGCATGTAAACTGTAGGTCTGCTGTCTTTATCTTGAGTTACTCCCTGTAGATCAGTGTCTCCCAAATTATATTCTTAGGAACACTGTTGTCCATGTCAGGTTCTGTAATAAAAAGTTTTGTACATCCTATTCACTGTGTTCCCTTCTAAGACATATATTAAAGGACATTGGCATATTAAAAGTTCTGAGAAGTGCCTGTTTAACTTTGTTTTGCCCATTTTCCCCCAGACTTAGTTAACCATTGAATTCCTGTTAACATATTCAAGGATGTTTAGTAGATAAAATTTGGAAAGTGACACTAGACTAATAGAGCTAAACGAGGTTTAATGTGCAGAGAAATAAATTACTCATTATGTGACCAATTGTCTTCACCAAATTCTGGTTATATTTGGACTGCTGTAGGTGACACAGATCCATGTATGTTTCCAGCTATGGTTCTTTTTCAGTTGTTTCTGTGTTTTTTTTTTTCCTTTTGTGTCCCATCCTCCCTTGATTTTTCTTTCCCACTCTTTTCCATCTTGAATGTTGGATCTTTGGAACTTGAACTAGTGAAAATGGTTTAGTGAGAAAGATCCAAAATTAAATTTTAAAATAATTTAGTAAATTAGTCTGTGTAATGTTTTCATATTTAATGTATATTTGGTGAGAATATTTTTATAGTCTGTTGACAATTTTTATTTATCTGACTCTACTAGTATACTACAAATTAAGTATATCTGGAGTTTTCCATAGACATAGAAATGTATCATTGTAATATATAAAAACTTATTTTCATTGGTAAGGAATCAAAAACAGCCTGAAGAGGAGGTGGAGAACAGTAGGACACCATGGTTTTATGACCAAGAAGCTGAAGTAGAAAAGCCATTTCTCAAGACTGGATTTGCAGTGTCTGTAGAGAAAACAACAAATAGTAATCGCAAAAATCAACTAGATACCAGTAGGAGAAGACGCCAGTTTGATGAAGTGTCCTTAGAAAGCTTTAACAGTATGCTTGACCCAGTAGATCCAACAACAGTAACTAAAACATTCAAGTCAAGAAAAGCATCTGCACAGGCCAGCCTGGCATCTAAAGATAAAACTCCCAAATCAAAGAGTAAGAAGAGGCATTCTGCTCAGCCGAAAAGCAGAGTGAAAAATATTGGTAAGTACTGAAATTTGTTGACTGTTGATAAGCCTAACTATTGGTAACCTTACTCTCACTGTTGTAAATAATTGCAGTATGGCTAGATGTGTAGGTGCTGTTTAGACCCACTTGAATAAAGTCATTTTTTAGTTACCTTTGAGAACATTTTAAATAAAATGTATCAAGTAGGATTTAATGTTGTAGATATTTTAAAACATAACGTTTATTCTTTTTAGTGCCTTCTTAAAACTTCTTATGTTTCCTATCTATGGTGGTTCCTGTGAGTTTGGAAGTTTTTACTATTCTATAGTTTAATATTACACGTAACACTTTATTCATGACTTCTGGCTAGATCTGTAGGGATTCATGTAAAGAAATGTGGCCCTCTAACTACATTGCAGTCTTTGAATATCATGTAGGTGAAATCACTTTTGAAATGTTTGCTCTTAATCCTTCAGGAATTGAACCTTAGCTAGTACGATAAAGCATTAACCCATATTTTATTGAAGCTTGTCATTGAGTATCACATTAAAGTTCTCTTTATAGCACTCACTATTTATGATTTTTTTTTGTTGTTATTGTTCTCATGGGTGTTTTGTTTTTAATTTTATTTTATTTTTAAACTTTACATAATTGTATTAGTTTTGCCAAATATCAAAATGAATCCGCCACAGGTATACATGTGTTCCCCATCCTGATTTATGATTTTTGAAGAATTTACTGAAGTCTACTGCTAGATTAAAAATACATTTATTAGCTAAAATCTGGAACATTATAGCTAAACAATGCTCCTTCCAGTTTGCAAGGGACACTTTTTGACTGTGGCCTTGAAAGGTTGTTCTGTGTTCAAGGATATAGTATTTGGTGCTTGAGAACAAAATATTCTAGGCTTATAATCAGGAAAGTTTGAAAACTGACTGCACCCACTGACTCCCTCTCTTGGAAGCTACAATATGTATAAGTATAGTAGGAGATCCAACCAGTCCATTCTAAAGGAAATGAGTCCTGAATATTCATTGGAAGGACTGATGCTGAAGCTGAAACTCCAATACTTTGGCCATCTGATGCAAAGAGCTGACTCATTTGAAAAGACCCTGATGCTGGGAAACATTGAGGGCAGGAGGAGAAGGGGACGACAGAGGATGAGATGGCTGGATGGCATCACCAACTCAGTGGACATGGGTTTGGGTGGACTCCGGGAGTTGGTGATGGACAGGGAGGCCTGGCATGCTGCGGTTCATGGGGTCACAGAGTCAGACACGACTGAGCGACTGAACTGAACTGAACTGAAGGGTCCTAGGGCACTTTGCAGTTAAAAATCCACTTGTGAACTTTGGCAGCATTTATCTCAAGCATTTTTGGATACTGGAACCCTTGAAAAATCTGATGAAAACTATGAACATGAAAAAAATACATGTACATTTTTTTTTTCCATTTCAATACTTCATGTATCCTAAAGTCCTGGACTCTTACCTCTACTCCCATGTAGAGAAAATGATTTGATGGTTAAACAAGTGGATTTGAACAGGGGCAGAATTTTTCTCAGCATATGCATTATCATCCTTGAAGTAACTTTTCAGCTGTGTAGGTTTGGGAGGAGCTGGTTACTTAGCAGATTAGTTAGTGATCTGAAACCATCCAAATGAATGAAAATACATTTGTGCCTTCTCCGTGGTCACTCTTGGTGTCACTAGATAACATTTGAGTAGATAGTGATCACTTAGAGAGAGACTGTCTGGGTAACTCTGAACATCATATTGAAGTACAATACCTGCCCCAACAAAATGCTTTTTTGTCTTATGAATAAAAGGAAAGAAACTAACATTTGTTATCCCAGCATTCTCTCTTGCAGCTAATTAATTTGTGTGTATTAGCTTCTTAAATGCTAACATTTCATACAGATCTCCTTGGGAATCTTGTTTAGTGTCAAGAGTCTGATTCAGTCAGTCCCAGGAGGGACCTGATAGCCTTCATTTCTAACAAGCTCCCCAGGATTGTTGACTGGTATTGACATTGTAGTCTGTGGACTACAGTTTGAGTAACAGGGTCTTAGAAACTCTCAACCAACATTTGGCCATGGCTACCTTAACCTGGAAATCCTGGTGTATTTGTATTTTTGAAATTTGTTTAGTCTGAAGAATTATGGTTCCAGCTATACGAGTCACCTTTTTTTCTACCTTAAGGCAAAGATGGACATTCTAATCTATTTGCTCTCACATTTAAGTATCATAATACTTGCCCAGAACACACACATTTGTCAGAGGCATTTAAGACCATTTGTCCGTGAGAGTTCCCCTTTAAGGCTTGCACACAAAGATAAAAGACCTAATAGGAGAACCAAATTAATATATGCAGAGTCAAAATAATATGTAGCAAAATCAAATGACCTAAATGCTTGCTGTTAGAATGTGAACCATGGACAGGCAGCGTTTGTATCATCTGGGAGCTTATTAGAATTGGAGCCTCTTGGGCCCCACCTTACACCAACATTGCTTTTCAGTACACATGTTAGCAAGATTCCAGGTGTTTTAATTTGAGTATATGCACATTAAAGACTGAGAAGTGCTGAACCATATTTATTCTTCTTTTGTTCTCTATGGGATAGGAATAGCCATGACTTCTTAGAAAAAAGAATGTTTACTTTGTCTTAAAGAAATTAGGGATGGAGGTCCATAGAGGGAAGATTGGAAAGCATTCCAAATTGTGGTAACAATAAGAAAAGTAGTATATGAGTCAGGATGAAGCAAGAAGAGAGCTTGAGAGAACTGCGGAAACAAATAGACCAGCACAGTGGGAGTTAAGTTGCTATCTTGTGAGATGAAGCATAGACATATATACTCTCCCGAATGAACTGTTAATCTGGTTTTTCTGCACATGTTGACAGTCTTTCAGAGTTAGTATGCTAAATCTTCATTTAACTTTGTTTCCCATAGAAGATCTTTATGAAGATATGTATTATTGCATGCAAAGTAAGATTTTACAAATTATGTGCTAATCATTTTTCAAACTTCAGTTCAAATTCAGATTTTATGAGTTTAGCATGATTTCTTGGCATTGCTGGATGGGTACTTGAGTTATCAGACATATAACTTGGTTATCAGACCCATAATTTGGCTCTGTCTACCAGGCCTGTTTCCTCTTTTGATGTTATTAGAGGAGTAGAAGCACATAGTTGAGATGGTCCTCGTTCTTTTGGGAAATTGGTTGGGACTGTTTGTGTAATGACTTTGGGGTTCTACCCAGCCCTGAATCTTTCCATTTCTTTCCCCGCTCTTTGTGCTCGCTGAAGACTGAGGTTAAATAAATGTCCAGCGTCAGGCAAGACAAGTCCTGACGGATGTGGCCCTCTTTAGACCCAGAGAGTTTATTGCTCACAAAGTCAGAGAAAGGAAGGGTGGCCAAAAGCGCCAGCTCCCCGTGTCCCTTATTCCACCACAAGGGCGACACCGAGACAGCAGTTGCATCATGAGTGGTGGGACGCCCTGTAACTTCGGAGCCAGTGCTGTGCTGTAGCTAAGCTGCAGTACAGAAAGGAGCTGTGTCCTCAGTGGTATGAGCCAAACTTGGTCTTATATTTTATCAGAGCCTAGGAGGAGGTGAGAGATCCTTTCATGAAACCTTTCAGGGGAGAGAGAGAGGGAGGTTCCTGTGTTCCATGTTACAGGGGGACAATAAGGCCTTCTCCCAAGACTTAGATTCATTGATGATTCGATCTTTTTCTGTGTGGGAACATGGAAGGTCTCTAGGAGGCCATGGCCAAGCTGTTTCCCTATAATGGCGACTCAACTGGCTGTGGCAGCCACTTGTGCTGAGGAAAACAGAAAGGAGGTAAGGGAAGGAATGATGACGTGAGACAGGAAATAACCCCCTTATATGAATAAGGGAGAAGTATCAATAACCTCAGATATGCAGATGACACCACCCTTATGGCAGAAAGTGAAGAGGAACTAAAAAGCCTCTTGATGAAAGTGAAAGAGGAGAGTGAAAAAGTTGGCTTAAAGATCAACATTCAGAAAACGAAGATCATGGCATCTGGTCCCATCACTTCCTGGGAAATAGGTGGGGAAACAGTGGAAACAGTGTCAGACTTTTATTTTGGGGGGTTCCAAAATCACTGCAGATGGTGATTGCAGCCATGAAATTAAAAGACGCTTACTCCTTGGAAGGAAAGTTATGACCAACCTAGATAGCATATTGAAAAGCAGAGACATTACTTTGCCAACAAAGGTCTGTCTAGTCAAGGCTATGGTTTTTCCATTAGTCATGTACGGATGTGAGAATTGGACTGTGAAGAAAGCTGAGCGCCAAAGAATTGATGCTTTTGAACTATGGTGTTGGAGAAGACTCTTGAGAGTCCCTTGGACTGCAAGGCGATCCAACCAGTCCATCATAAAGGAGATCAGTCCTGGGATTTCTTTGGAAGGAATGATGGTAAAGCTGAAACTCCAATACTTTGGTCACCTCATGCAAAGAGTTGACTCATTGGAAAAGACTCTGATGCTGGGAGGGATAGGGGGCAGGAGGAGAAGGGGACGACAGAGGATGAGATGGCTGGATGGCATTACCAACTCGATGGATGTGAGTCTGAGTGAACTCCAGGAGTTGGTGATGGACAGGGAGGCCTGGCGTGCTGCGATTCATGGGGTCACAAAGAGTCAGACACGACTGAGCAACTGAACTGAACTGAACTGATAATAAGGAACATCATAGTTGTTATTGCTGTTGTTATATCAGCTGGCCTGGCGAGTGTTACTCTGAAATATTACTAACTTTAAATCTCCTGCTTTCCTGGAGAATTACTATTAAAGTGCTCCAAAGAGAAACTAGTCAACAGTAGTACCCTAATTTTGGAAATCTAGCCCTTGATATTTTAAATCTGCTGCTGCTGCTGCTAAGTTGCTTCAGTCGTGTCCTACTCTGTGCGACCTCATGGACGGCAGCGAGACTCATGTAAAACCATGGTTTCCCCGCCCTCCCCCCACCCCCCCATTTTGGTAACATCTTAAAAGTTATAGCATGTTTCTCTCAACAATTTCAACTCTTTGGAGGATGACTGAATTTTTTTTTTTTTTAACTGTTGGGGAATTAACTGCTCCCTAAAGAGAATTTTGTGTATGCTGCATAATACATATTTTAATTTTGATTAGAATTCATTTGGCACTTTTCACATGATTCTGTAATAGCAGTCAGAAACTTATTTTCATTTATATAAATATTCTTATTAGAATATGTGCTTAGTCAGTCATGTCTGACTCTTTGTGACCCTATGGACCATAGCCCATGAGGCTCCTCTTGTCTATAGGATTCTCTAGGCAAAAATACTGGAGTGGGTTGCCATGCCCTCCTCCAGATGATGTTCTTGACCCAGGGATCAAACCCATGTCTCCTGCATTGGTAGGTGGATTCTTTACCGCTGCGCCGCTGGGGAAGCTTTTCTTACTAGAATAACATATTTCATTTTCTTTGATCTATGTTTGCTGTTAATTAAATGAGCAATAGTACTACCATTCATATCATTTTACCTGTTACTTTTGGCAAGCATACCTTTTATTGCTGTTTTGTGTAATAGTCCATATTAACCAAGAGAGCTCTTTTTCTAATAAGCTTCATGCAAAATGAGTTAGGGTAGCTGGAGAATCTGGGAGACCGACAAAGAAATCAGGAACCTATGTATGAGATGATGAAGTCCTGACTTGAAAGATGGTTTTAGAGAAAGAAAGGGAAGTTGAATCCAGATAGGATATCACAGAAAATAAACTGACAGTATCTTGGGAACTTATTTATTACTAACAGCAGCTGTTGTGATCTGGAGGTAGAAGCAGCAAGGCTTTAGAATCTGCTGGCTCTTGCAAAGAGTGTCTGGGGCAAAAGTCAGAGCTCTGTGGTTCTTGGAGAAAACTTGGTTGGAGGAAACCCATGCAGCCCCTTCTGTGAGAAGGGCACCTTGTTCCCTTCCAAGAGTAGCAGTTTTTTGCCACTTCAAGGTACTAATGGGAAAGGGTGTCATTGGAAAAGGAGGTGGCATCCTGCCTACCCTGAACATGGTAGAGCGTATACCTTTGCAACTGACGAGACTGAGGAATCGAGAGGCTTCCTTTTACTGTCTTGATGGGAGGCTGACAACTTACTAGCCAGAACATTGCTTCAGTGTAGTCATGAGACTTCCAGGCACTATCGGTGTGCTGCCAATAAAGCTCCCCAGCAGTTGGGTCCAGCCCTATGGGTAGATGAGAGTCATGACTAATCTAGTGAATATAACAATGCACATAGAAGGGAGCAGCAGTCAGAGAGAAGACATAGAAGCTGACCACTGGAACAGGTAAAGTCTAGTAAAAACAGAATTATTGAAGGAAATACTCACTTGAGTGAAATAAGAATACTTAAATAGAATTATTTTTAAAAAGCAAGTTGAATTATAAATTCTTTAGAACTAGAAAAAATGATTTTCACATTTAATGTCTAGATTATTTGGAAAAGAGGATGAATGCTGTTAAGTTCCAAATTACTGGCCTAGAAAATCAAAGGGAAGAACTGTGTCATTGCACAGAGCAGAAAGTGCCGCGCCGTGTTTAGTTGCTCAGTCGTGTCTGACTCTTTGTGACACCATGGACTGCAGCCTATCAGGCTCCTCTGTCCATGGGGTTTCTCCAGGCAAGAATACTGGAGTGGGTTGCATGACTTCCTCCAGGGGACCTTCCCAACCCAGGGATCGAACCCACATCTCCTGCATTGCAGGTGGATTCTTTACCATTGGGGCCACCAGGAAAGCCAGAAAGTACTAAGAAATAAAAGAAAGAGGGAAATGATTAGAGGCATAAAGACAAATCTTGGGAGCTGATAACACAAGGAGTTCTAAAGAAGGAAAAAAACAGATGAGAAGGCAATTATTAAATAATAAAAGAGTATCTTTAATGAAGGAAGACTTAAGATTGCAGATTGTTTTCTAGCCAGGAGATACAGAGAGAATGTACACACCCTCAAAGAGTCCTTTTCTCTGACAAAGAGCTCATCTTTACCTGTCAAGATGAAAAGAAAATGTTGGTGTATCCTATCTTCATAGAAACAACGTATGAATGAGATAGAGACCTGTGAAAAGGAGAGGTAACAGTTCAGTAAAGAAAGCAGTAGTTTAATCTCATTTGTTAATATAAATTCAGAAGTAAAATATTAGCAGATTTAATCTGCCAGTCTCTCAAAAGAATATTAGAATGTCAAAATGTAATCATGATTTATTATCAGGAAATCTGTCAGCATAATTTATTGTATCAAATACATTACAGGACAAATCATGTAGTCATAGCAGTAGATTAGATAAAATTTTACATCATTCCTAGCGAAAATGCACCTAAAAAGGGAGGCAGTTATTTAAATACAATAAAAGCTGTTAGCTGATGCCAGTTACAAGCACTGTTGTAATGAAAATATTCCAGAGACAGAAATTAACTGAGATTCCCTCTCTGCCACCATCATTATTAAGCATTTTTTCGTAAATTATCTTGACTAGATTAAATGATTGGAATAATGTTTGAAAAGGAGGAAAGCAGATTTTTTATTTTTTTCTAAGCTAGCCCAAGAGACACTGGAAAATAGCTACCTAAGTTAACTTAAGTAATTATGAAATAAGGTTATGAAGTAAGTGTGTAAGTATTTATCATAGTATTAATAATACCCAGTAGAAATGGAAGTGGTGGAGAGTATTTTCTTCATAGTAGTATCCAGAGCTACTGGGACAAAAAATGCTAAGGAATAAATTTAGCAAGAAATGTACTAGATCTATAGAAAAACTTTGAAGAACATGAAATAAGATTGAGCAAATATAAAACATAATTGTATTCTTAAGTTAGAATGTGTAAAATTATTTAATGTCAATTCTCTGCAAATTAATAAATACTTCAAGTGAGATTCCATTTTGAATCTCCATGGATTGTTTTTTAAACCGGGGGCAAAAGATTTCAAAGCTTATATGGAAGGACAGATGTCCAAAATTAGCTAAGAAAAGAAGGTAGATAGGAGTTGCCTTACCAGATGTTTAAACATACTGTGAAACTTCTGTGGCATTGGAATAATTAAAACAGATGGAATGTCCAGAAATAAAACCCAACAAATAAGGAGATTTAATGTATCGACCAAGCTTGCATTTTAATTCAGTGGGAAAAATATAGGTATAATCAATCAGCTCTTCATGTGGAACAAAATTAAGTTGAATTTCTACCTTGTGCTAGATACCAAAAAGCAAATGTAAAAAAGATTAACAACGAAGCTTGGAAAATTTAATAGAATGTATGTATAACCTATGGTTGGGGTAGCACTTCCTTTATAGCTCAGCCGGTAAAGAATCTGCCTGCAATGAAAGAGACCCAGGTTTAATTCCTGGATTGGGAAGATCCTCTGGAGAAGGAAATGGCAACCCATTCAAGTAGTCTCGCCTGGAGAATCCCATGGACAGAGAAGACTGGCAGGCTGCAGTCTATGGGATCACAAGAGTTGGACACAACTTAGCAACTAAACCACCACCATGGATGGGAAAGAATTTTTAGACCAAGTCATATTATTTACAAAAGGCATATGATCAAACGCTTTATTCTTCTATTATGGACGTATATAGACTAGATACGATTCTTACATTTACTAATATTGAAAAATTGTTAACTTGGAGTCTAGTAGAGAATTTGGGTTATTTGAGGTCTACCATGTAGTTCGAGTTGGGGATATATTCACTGAGGTGAATATCAAAGGACAGTGAAGTGTTAGAATTTATTACTGTTACCCCATGCCTCCAAAGATTATTACAAAGATATTTCTAAGACATATTCTTTACTCTTTTGATTTCTTCTTAAAGCCCTCACAACATTATAAATTAAGTTACTCGTACTATTTCACTATGGAAATCAGTTTCCCTTTCAGTTTGAGTTAGTTGCAACTGATAACAGTTGTCAATTTTTTTACTCAAGGGTATGAAAGTGCCAGTGTGTCTAGCACATGTGAACCTTGCAAAAGTAGAAACAGACATTCAGCCCAGACCGAAGAGCCTGTTCAAGCAAAAGTACTCAGCAGAAAGAAACATGAGCAGCTGGAAAAAGTCATAAGATGTAGTAGGTCTACAGAAATATCTTCAGGTATGTTCTGTTTTGGTTTGTTTTAATTTAAGGATTTATTCATCCTAGATTTGAAAAGCTATATTACAACTAGCTGAAAATTGATCTGTCACACTTTCCTATCATGTATAAGGTGTTAGAGTAGAGTGTAAGTACACAATTCTTGACACCAAAAATGTAAACTGGAAATATTAATATATTTTATTGTTACTGTGATATTGTCTTTGATGCATTTTGATAAAACTCTGAATAAACAAACTTAGTTGACATTAATTTGGTTCTCCTAATTTGAAATTCTGATAATATTATCTGAATAAGAATTCCATATAAAATCTTACCATTCCCCTGCTTAAGATCTTTGGTCTTCAACCATGCCTACAGGACAATGTCCTGTTGTCTTAATGCAATATGTCTGGCCAGCAGAATTTGATTCCTTCCTGCCTGCCTCTCCAGACTCCTTTCTCATACCCTCTGCCTTGAACTTGACTCTCACTGACATTTTTTCATAGCCACCGCAAGAGTTGTCTCACCTTGACAGTTGCCTTTTTTGCCTCAAGTCCTTTTCTTTGTAAGCCCTTTTCTCTGCTGGCTCTTAAATAAAATCTTAATTCTGTAATTATATCCAAGTCCAAGCAGGGATAGGTTCCCTTTTCCTTTTTGTTTTTCTGTCAAAGCCTGTGTAAACCTTTTCTGTTGCCTGTATTACATTATACAGTATTCACCTGTTTAGTGTCTGTATTGCTTTTTTGAGTCCCTTGGCAATAGATAATATTTTTTCATATTTGTATCTTAAATGTTAGCGTGGTACCTGACACATGGTAGGCACTCAGTGAGTGTTTATTGAATGAATGGAGTCATGTATTTGCCACCATTTTAGTTTAAATACATACTAGTACTTTCCTGATTTATAAAGAGTAAGTACATCTCAAAGAAATATGGAGAAAGAGTCAGTAAATATGGACTCTAAATTTTCAGTTGTCCCTAAGACCTTTCGTGAAAATGATAATAGCAGCTACCATTTATATTATGCTTCACTGTTTACAAATTAATTACTTATGTCATTTGAACTTCATAATCCTGTGAATTTATTTTTTATTTTGTAGATGAGGAAACATTATCACAGGGGGTACCTATTTTTTCTCAGTGCTCATAAAGGACCAGTAATATAAACTGATCTGGTTTAACTGGTTCTTGGGAAAAAAGTCATGCCTTTAACTCAGTAATTGTACTTTTAGGCATGCATCCTAAAGGAAACAAAAGTGAAAGAAGAAGTTGGGATTTAGGTGTTGACTAAACATTGTGATTCCAACTATTTTAAACAAAAATCTGGATGAAAAAAAAAGTGTAAGAACATCAAAGTATTAATAATGGTTTTATGTATACCTGTGGCGGATTCATGTTGATATATGGCAAAACCAGTACAATATTGTAAAGTTAAAAAATAAAATAAATTATATATAAAAAATAAACTCCTTTATATTTTCTAAAACTTACAATGAATATTTATTTTTCATATTTTGAAATGACTTCTTCAAGGTCATATTGCTAGCAAATGATAGAGCTGAAGTTTCAATCTTAGTCTCTTAAGTCCAGGATCCTTTTGTCAAATATATTAATTCTGTTGTTCTGACCCCAGCATTTTATTGAAATTTTGTAGTTTCCATCTCCTTTCACTATCTTTATCAAATAGTGATGTCATCAAACAGACAGTTAGGTGAGGGTTGGGGAAGGGCACTAAATTGATAGGCTTAATACATTAATTGTCATTACCTAAATAGTTGATAGTTGGTCATAGTACTTCAGATCTTATTACTGTCACTTAGAAACATAACCATCAAATTTTGATGAACTAAAACAAGTTTGAACAATATAAATATTCCTATTTTGTAGAAGACTTAATTTTAGTTTTAACCATTACCCTAAAGTTCTTTGTAGCATGTTATAGTAGTTTTTGTTACATGATCATTTGATTGTAACATCTAAGGCTGCTAGTATTGAACTGTATACGATTCAGTACAGTCCTCTTGTCCCTCGAGGACTGTGGGAAGTTGCCTTGATGTGTACGCTTCTAAGAGTGAATGGTAAAAGTTTAGTATATGAGAGTCATATCAGTCATATCAACACAAGTTTATAGCAGATCATTTGATATTTTCCCCAAAGAGATTATTTTTAAATAGAGCATAAACCATACCTTGTGATAACATTTCAGTTCAGGCAAATGATTTTAAAGAAATTTGCTTCTTTTTTTTTCATTCATTTATTCATATTATAGACCCTGTCTTTACTATTCATACACATTTTATGTTCATCCTTATGTCTGCCCTTTCCTACAGCACATGCTAGGAGAATACTACAGCAGTCTAACAGAAATGCATGCAATGAAGCGCCAGGTAACAATCTGCTTAGTTCTGGTGTCCGCTTTTTGTTAACTTTTACCATTGGTCCTAAAAATCCTTAGTTTTATTGTTCTAATTATTTTTTAGATTCAGTTTAGTGTGTATATGTTAATTTGGCTGGTAAAAGTGAAAGAGAATTCATACCCATTAAATTCTGAAGCTTTTCATTTATAATTCTTAATTGGTAAAATTGCCTGCTTTTCTCTTACTTTCATTTTCTGTTAAGTGTGTGTAACATAACCAACACATTCATGTAGGTAATAGAAAACTTTTTTTGTAATTTAATGTTTTATTTGAAGTTATTTATTTTGTATTCTTTAAATGCTTATGAGCATTAATATTTTTGGAAACAAAAATACAGTTGTTTTTATTCTTAGCTGTGATTTACAGTGTTAAGTATTGTGTATGACTTCTGTTGTAGTTATTTTTTTCTTACCAGTCCACACGTGTAAAAAAATAAACCATTGAACAAAACAACTATGACATGTAAATACCATGATTAATAAAGGTCATGGAAAACTGCATAATGCTATTTTTGTCTTTAAACTATGAATATTTATTAGACATGTATGATTTAGAATTGTAAATATTCTTTAATGCCTCGTCTGCTACACATGAGTGAAAAAGAAAAGCCTGTTATGAACCTTTAGGAGAATTTAAAGGAAAAAAAAACACAAAACAAGGATCTATCACAGATGAAGTTAAATATATCAGTGGCACTTCCTAAAGAAAAGAACTCTGAAGAAAGTAGGATAAAAACAAGATGGAGTCATAGAAATCTGGCTGAGGTCAGAGATTTTTCTAGCTTAAACTAGTGCACCTCAGTCCAGAAAGAGAATGGTAAAAACTTTCGACTTCTCTATTGTAAGGATGAAGTATATGTCTGCTGTAATTCATTAGTTGGAAATAATTTAATCTTTACTGATATATAATTTAGAGTGATCATTTTATCACATAATGAAGGTATGAAAGATATCATTAAATATGCTTTGTTCTTATATCTTTAAGATATAAGAAACCATTTAAAAATCATTTTTTAAAACAACTGATCAAATTACAATATAGTGTATGAATTGGGAAAGTTTGTATGCTGTCACATCTTATCTGGATTTTTCCTATAAGTAGAAATTTCCTACAGAGATAGTTCCAGTTCCTGCTCATAATAAATATTTTTATAGTAACAGTGCATCATAGTATATCATTTCATTTTATACTCATAAATATCTGAGGCACGGTAGGGACATTGTATATTTATTATCCTTATCATCTTATACTTGTGGAAATTGAGGCCCGAGGATGTTAATTTGCTTAGCAAGTTAATGGAAAGTTTTTTCATTAAACCACATTTGCTTTGCATTTTGAAAATTTCTTTCTTGGAAAAAGTGAATTAAATCTTAATGATCTTGCAATATTTATTTGAAAGCACAGTGTATTAAAACACTTAACATTTCAAATTCCCTGTTGTGAAAATTTAGCACTACTTTCTGTGAGCTAAAATGAACTTAAACTTAAGTATTTATCTATTTGTGGTTCTACTATTACTCTAGAAAGTTTATAGAGTTTGATAGCTAGAAGAACACTTGGAAATGTTTTTTTCGTAGAGAACTCAAAATGGGATCAGTTCCTAATTTGTGTTTTTAAAAGTAAAGGTATGGCTGTATACCTTTAAGTGTGATAACTCTTTGTTATAAATAAATACATGCAGCAGAAGTGTTGCTAAATAATAGAGTGATACCTAATTCTGGGTAACTGAAAAGTTCATTTGGGTCACTGCTTGCTTCAGCTTATACTGAGTGTGTCAGTAAGACACTGTAGTAAAATTGTACCTATTTTGTTACATTTACAAATTCAGTTTTTCATCAGTACAGCAGGATAGTAGAGATTTGAGAATCAGTAGATCTAACTAGATAAACCTTAAAGTAGTAGGTCTCCTTGGCAGCATTTAGTTTGTTCTCAACATTAACAAAATAAATTTCCTTTTCTGTAAAAAAGTTCATATTAGCAAAAAAAGAAAATAATTTTCAATTCACTTATTTTATTCAAGTGCTGAAAGATTTCCACTGATTATTCCTATAAAACATGTAAAATTTTCCAGATATTTTTCACTGAGAAATAACTTTGGTCTAAGTGATGCTAGATAATGTTATTTCTCTAGTAAGTAGTATGTATCTTGAGATTTTTAGAATTATCTTTATCCTGGTAATTATGAAGATTCTTTTTTTACTTTAAAAGCTCTGCGATAGAATTGTGTTCTGATTTTTAAGTAATTTAAAGTTGAGAGCAATGATGCAAGTTAATAGAAATAGGAATATATTTCGCCAATATTAACTTTCTCATCTTTAATATCTTCCAGAAACCAGTAGTGATTTTTCCATGTTCGAAGCTTTGCGGGATACCATTTATTCTGAAGTAGCTACGTTGATTTCTCAAAATGAATCTCGTCCACATTTTCTTATTGAACTCTTCCATGAGCTTCAGCTACTTAATACAGACTATTTGAGACAGAGGGCCTTATATGCATTGCAGGTATCTTGTACCTAAGATTCTCTTTCCTCTGCTTTCTGGTACTGCCAATTTTCCCAATTCTTTCTGTTTACTTTCTTAAATTGAAGTATGTCCTTGTTCCATAAGTATTTCAATCTGTTTCTTTATGTATTTCCATGCCATTTAAATAATTTTCTTATATAGCTTAAGTGGCTTTAGATAAAAGTCTTTTTCTGACAGTTTTTCATTGTATTGTCCTGTTATATCTTTCTCATAGTTAATCTTTGAGGTTGGGAGGATTGCCTTTGTTTTGCTATCTGCTTTTACTTTTAATTTTGTGATTAAACACAAATGTTTTTCATAAATAGCTATCTTCTCTCCTTATTTTAGGACATAGTATCCAGGCATATTTCTGAGAACCATGAAAAAGAAGGAGAAAATATAAAGTCCGTGAATTCTGGTACTTGGATAGCATCCAACTCAGAACTTACTCCCAGTGAAAGCCTTGCTACTACTGATGATGTAAGCTGATAATGATTAATGAAATGTAGACATAATTTCAATATGCAGCGAACAAAAGTTAAGTAGTTTGTTAATAAATTGTGATTATACGCTATGTATTTAGTTTTTAGCTTTTTTCGAAAGCTAAGTGTAATGTATTGCTTAATTTTGAGGTGAGGTATAAAATTCAGTCAAAATATGACAGCAGTCAAACACCGAAAGTTATATAGAAATGATAGCTTATAAGGTCTAAAATAACTGTATTTATATCTCCTTTGTCCAATATAGGAGTTGAGTCGTAATAGCTCAGTTAGTAAAGAATCTGCCTGTAATGTAGGAGACCCTGGTTCGATTCCTGGGTCAGAAAGATCCACTGGAGAAGGGACAGGCTACCCACTCCAGTATTCTTGGGCTTCCCTTGTGGCTCAGCTGGTACAGAATCCACCTGAAATGCCGGAGACCTGGGTTCAGTCCCTGGGTTGGGAAGATCCCCTGGAGAAGGGAAAGGCTACCCACTCCAGTATTCTGGCCTAGAGAGTTTCATGCACTGTATAGTCCATGGGGTCACAAAAGAGTCAGACATGACTAACCAACTTTCACTCACTCACACATTTAGTAAAAATTGCTGTGTTCATTCAAGACATTTGAGTAAATCATACAGCAATTAGATCACAGAACCGTTGAATAAATACAAGATAAATTATGTTTTTAGGTTAGAAGAGAAGCTAGACCAAAAAAAGCCTAGAAGAAAATGTAATTTAATGTATTAAAACTGTTGAAGAAAATTTTGAGTAACGTAAAAAGGGCCTGGAAATGAAAGAGTGATGAGGGAAGTATATATTTTCAATAAACTATATTCTCCAAGTAGCACCTACTTTGCACATAGTGGATTGAATGTATGCCAACTGCTAAGAGACTGAGGAGGTAATGAGCTCACTTGGAAATCACCTGTTTAAAGGTTCAGATCCTGATTCTATTTTAAAAGATTGTATGTATGTGGTCCTGGGATAGCAAGTATGTTCTTTTTTATACCACCTTCAGCACCTGGATATTCATGGATCAGAGTACCATAATTGATTAGCAAATGTCTACTATGATTATGAAGTTGGAAGCATATTATTGTGTTTCTTCCCATGGTTAATATGATAACATAAGCTTTTTTCCTGAAAAGATAGTGTTTTCTCCAGAGATGATCATCTTTTCTTCATGTATAGTAACTTCCTTACAATTATTGAGGACTTCTAAATTTTTGCTCTATTTTTGCTCTTGTGTTTAAAATGGTACTTCCCCAAGTCATCTTTTCTGCTTAAAATTTTTCTTCACCAGGCTCCAGCCCTTAAACTACTATGAACATAAACCTATGTACAAAAAGTACATGGTTTTGATTGACTTTATTATCAAATATAAGTTAATGTAACAGATTGGTACTTGGAATTAATTGTTATTGTAACCAGTTGAAAATTGTGTTGTCTTTTTTGGTGGGAAATGAAGTGTTCCAGCTGTATACATAAAACATAGGAGATACTAGCTTATATTAAATTTATTAGCCTTGAAATGACTGAGAGAGCATGAAGAATGTCTTTTTTGAAAAATCTTTTTTAGTAATTTTATATCCTTAACTCTAGCGCCTTTCTTTTTATCCAAATTTCATATAGGCAGCATTACTTCCAGTTATTTTAAAGGATTTGAGCCCATTGTTTTGCACAATACATTTGGAAAATTGAGCTACAACTTATGATATAATTAACCTGACAAGCTTTTAAAGTTAAATAAGATTTAAAGATGTAGTAATACTTTGTAAGTAGGTGTCTTAGCTTAGGCTGGTTCAACAAAATACTGTAGACTGGATGGCTTAAACGAGAGAGATTTATTTCTCACAATTCTGGAGGCTAGGAAGTCCTGAGAATGTTGTACCGGCAGACTCGGTTCTTGGTGTGGACCCTCTTCCTGGCTTGCAGATGGCCACCTTCTCCCTGTATCCTTGTGCAGTGAGAGAAAGCTCTGATGTCTCTTCCTTGTCTTAAAAGGGTCATCAAGGGGACTCTACCCTGGTGACTTCATCTAAACCTGACTACCTCTCAGCTGCCCTGCCTCCTAATATCTCCACTTTGGGAGTTGAACTTCAATATATAAATTTTGTGAGGGACACAAAAATTCATTCCATTACCATAGGGACTTGGCACAAATAACTATACTTAGAATTACTTTTAAATAAATAAATCAGTTCTTTAATTTTTCATCTAAAACATAAATTCTTCATTTATATCATCATCTTCCCTTTATTTATGTCATTTAGTCAGCAGCAGTGCTAGCACAATGTCCAGTGTTCATATCCACAGATCCAGAGCAGTGCTAGCCACTAGAATGTTCCAAATGTCTTACAATCTGCATTGTCTAGTACAGTATCTATTAGCACACGTGGCTTTCGAGCACTAATGTGGCTAATGGGATTGAGGAACTAAATTTTAAGTGTTGTTTAACTAGCTGCATGGCTAGTGGTTACCATATTGGGTGGATATAGAGTCTCATTCTCCATGTTACTAAGCCAGGGTCCTTGGAGTTCCATTTATGGAGGTTTTCAGATACCTTTTAGGGCATGTAAACATTTCCATGCCATGAAAGAGAGAATTGAAGTAGTCATCTGGAGATTATAAATTAAGGAGGATGAGGAATTGAGGTTTAGGAAGAGGAAGAGACAGTTTCCATCATCGACTCCAGGTGCTGTAAAATGGCAGAGTCACATCTAACTTTGGGTATTGCTTGAAGGCGTAACAAAATGTTTCCATTTCTTAAAACATGTTCCCTTATGCCAGAATTTCCTTTAATCAGGGACAGGCCTTTCATTTCATAATTTAAGAGAAACTTGAAAAGATCAATAACTTGGAAAGAAGATAGTTTTGAGATGAGTTGCAGTCAAAATATAATTGATACTCCCTCCTACTCATACTGTACACAAAAATTAATTTGAAACTACTTTATAGTAGTAGAAGGAACTTCTCTGGTGGCTCAGTGGTAAAGAATCCACCTTCCAATGCAGGAGACACAGGTTCGACCGCTGGATCCAGAAGATTCCCTGGAGGAGGAAATGGCAACCCACTCCAGTATTCTTGCCTGGGAAATTCCATGGACAGAGGAGCCTGACAGGCTACAGTCCATGGGGTCTCAAAAGAGTCACTAAAGAACAACAGTACTGGAAAAGTTAAAACTATAAAACTTAGAAAAAAAAAAAAACTATGATTTTGACATGAGAGAGATTTTGTAGGACATAGCACTAAATATGAAAGGAAAAAAATAAATTGGACTTCATCAAAGTAAAATCCTTCTGCTTTTCAAAAGGTACCATTAGGAGATAACAGCCTTAGTACATATATCTGGCAAATGACTGTATAAAAAGCCTAACTATAGAAAGGGCTTTAATTGTAAGAAATCAACTCAAGGGACTCCCTGGCAGTCCAGTGGTTATGGCTTCATGCTTCTAGTGCAGGAGGCCTGGGTTCAATCCCTGGTTGGGGAACAAGGATTCCATATTCCATGGGGTGCATCCAGAAAAAAAAATCAGCTCATAAAAATGGGCAGGAGATTTGAACATGTGTTTCACAAAAGAATATATATAAATGGCCAGTGTGCAAATTAAAACCACATGAGATTCTACCTCACACCTGCTAGAAAAGCTATCTAAAAAAGCTTTTAGACATCTAAAAGATGGACAATAAGAAGTATTGGTGTGCACTTGAAACAGTTGGAACTTTCATACTGCTTGTAGGATTGTAAAAATTGTAACAACCACTTTGGAAGGCAGTTGGGCAGTTCTTGTAAAGTTAAACATAAACTTGGCATGTGACCCAGCAATTTCTTTTCTAGGTATTCATCTTAGAGAAATGAAAACATATCCACAAATACTTGTACACTAATGTTAATATCATCTTTAGTCATATAGCTTCAAACTGGAAACATCAACAGATAAATGGATAAATAAACAGTGGTATATCCATACAATGGAATACTATTTCAGCCATTAAAAAATAATGAACTTCTGAAACACAACAACATGGATTAATTTCAGAAACATACTGAGTGAAAGAAGCAAGACACTAAAGAGTATATACTGAGTGGTTCCATTTATATAAGGTTCTAGAAACAGCAAAACTAATCTCTGGTGATAGAAATCATGTGAGTGGGGAGTAGAGGATACAAAGGAACTCTCTGGGCTGATGGAAATGGTCTTATCTTTAGGAAAGATGGTTGCCTCAGTGCGTATATTTTTCAAAACTCATCAAACTGTACACTTAATGGGTGCATTGTTGTATGTAAATTATATTTCAATAAAAATTTTTAAAAATATAAATGGTGCCGTCAGTGTTTTTCTTCTGATATGAGACAACCAGGTATCATAGTAAAGTATTAGATACTGTTAGAGTTTGAAGGTAGAATCTCCCCGAGGGTGTAGGAGTAATGTTGCCTCTTCCAAGGTAGAGTGTGGTTAGCTGGCACTATGCATTTTCACCTCAGTAATGGCAACGTGTTCTGCAAGGCTACTTGATGTTTGATATTCTCTGTGACTCTGCATTCAACCATTCATAACTTCCATTATATCACAGTTTGAAGTGTTTTATGCAAATAGTTTCTATGTTACATTTTTAATATTAATCCATACAATTTTAAAAGCAATACTAGTGACTTTTATTTGTTTTTTTAAACTACAACTTAGGAAACTTTTGAGAAGAACTTTGAGAGAGAAACACATAAAATAAGTGAGCAAAATGATGCTGATAATGCTAGTGTATCTTCAACTTGTGAGCCTTTTGCAACAGATGTTCTGGGTAAGCAGAATTTTTTGTAATCTTAGAACATGACTTTAATAAAATCTTTGAATTGCATTGATAAGGAAACAAAAGTTTAGAAAGGGAAGGTGTGGTAGAAAGAATGTGAACTTAAAATACTACCCATCCATCAGTCTAAATTCAGCCGTCTCTTGACTGTTAACTCTTTGACTTTGGGCCAGTCATCTCATCTTTCTGACTTTCTGCATATACTTAGGAAATGGGGTCTTACCATGCTATGTTCTTGTGGAAAATAAGCAGTTTTCTAGCATGCTTAATAGAAGTTCAGAGGAAAGTCATCCCTTGTCAGTTCTGTGAGAAGAGACTCTGAATGCTCAGTTGCCAGAACAACGACATGCCACATATATTAGGCAATTAATGTTTAATAAATGAATGAAATCATTTTTTTTTACTAAGTGTTGGATTTCAAAATAAAAATCATCTTAAGATCTTCTAGTTAATCAGTAAGAAGAATTTAGAGGTAGCATTGCCTCATCCAGTCACATCTTCAATGAAAATGTGAACTTGGTAATTTGCAATAAGAACTGAAATTTCTTAGCATATATAATCTATCGTTGGAAACCCAGGCAACTCTAAGGCATGACACATTGTATTTCTTCCATCAGTAGTAAAACAAAAGCTTAGAGAGTCTCATAGATCAGAGAGAAAAAAGCCCCAAGTCCTAAATTTGGAAAGAAAATTAGAGAAAAGAAAGATGTCTAAGTACCTGATTCATTTTCCAGGCTGTAGCATATCAAAATGTCCCCAAGTATTCACTCATTCAGACTTCCAGGACACTTAGTTGTTAGAATAATGTCCTGTAATTCTAGTTTTTGTTTATATGATGTGAAAACAAGATTTAGATGATTTCAAAAGCCTTTTCCATGACAAAAGAAAAGGGTCAAGCCTTGCTGTATTGTTAGGTACCTTTCAGTAAGCAGTAAGTTTTCCTTTTGCCTTACTAAGTATTAATATGAGGACTCTAAACCCTAGCTCTCTCTAGGAGCTCCCATCTATTAAATATTAACACTTATCAAGTCTGTACTGAGCTCATGTCATTATAGAGAAAAGGTAATCTATAGTCAACCTTCTCCCTTTTTTTTTTTACTTACTGAGTTCTCAAGCGATTTTGAGTTGTACCTACTTAGTTTCATTAGCTGATTGTTTATTTAAAGTTCTTCAACATTAGCTTTGTCTGAAGTGAGCAAAAGAGAATTGGGAAATCTCATTCTTAGGTCTTGTCTTTACCTTAATTGCTTGTATTAGGTTGGATTATTTACATCAGAATTTGCATGATATTTTGAAATTATTTTTTGCTGTACTGTTTATGTGAAATAACATATGGACTTACGAGTCTAAGAGACCTGGGTTCCAATTCTTGATTCTATATTTAACTGGCTGTGAAACCTTGGGCAGTTGCTTAAGTTCTGTGAAAATGAGGGTACTATCATCTACTATATAGGGTTATTTTAAGGATTAAGTACATGTGGTAATACATGCCAAGTACCCAAATAGTACAGTATCTGAAACTTGTTAAGTTAGGTTTTCTTCCCTATATTCAGACATTATATTTTTATTAGTAAATTTTATAGGATACATGAAAAGAGTTTGCTTTTATATTTGCTAGAAATATTTTTGTTCTGTACACAGGTGACACAGTGATTCACTTAGATCAGGCATTAGCCAGAATGAGAGACTACACGCATATGAAGATGGAGGCTGAAAGTAGTCCAGACGTCAGGTGCACCTGCAGGATCGTTGAGGATGACGATGGTGCTGCTGCCACGACCACGATTAGTAATAATTTAGAAGGTATGTTCTTGAACTGACTAAAAATCCATATATAAAGAACTATGAACCCCACCTGATGTATAATGGGAATTTTTGGACCACTTTTAATTATCAGCGGTACTAGAACTACATGGATGTTCCTTTGTGTTATTTTAGCATAAAATCATCAGAATTCAATGTTCTTTAGAATTTTGCATAAATGTATACATTTCACATCATAGACTTTATTTGCTAATGTAGCATTTTCTCTTTTAAAATAGAAACTCCTGCTATTGAAAATCATAGTTCCCAGCAACCCGTGAGTGAAGTTGCTACCGTCCCGTGTCCTAGAATTGATACTCAGCAACTGGACCGGCAAATTAAAGCAATTATGAAAGAAGTCATTCCTTTTTTGAAGGTAAGTAATAATTTTTAAAAATAAGTAAGTGTTCTGTTTTATATTTTAAAATTCATGCCAAAGACTCCATCGTAGTAAATTAAGAAAAATAGATAAAAGAAAAAACTAAAATCACTCATAATTATGTTACCCAGAGATAGCGCCTGTCAGTATTTTGTCAACCTTTCTGTAATATTTTGCCCACATATATGTGCATTCTGCTTTTTTCAAATATTAATGATACCATAAACATCTTTCTAGATGACTATTTTTCTATTGCATATTTTTTAATGGTTATACATATACACATTGATTCATTATTCATTCAAAAATTTTTGTGGAATACCTACTTTATGCCAGGTGTTGGGACATAATAATGAACAAGTCAAGGCCTTTGCTCTCATGAAGTTTACATGATAGGATGAGAATATGGGTTTAAAAAAATAAGTAAATATAGAACATATAAGTAGATGTATGTCAGGTAGTCCATGCAGAGAATTAAAATATGGTGATGTGATAGTGTGTTTTTGACTGGACGGTCAGGGAAGTCTTCTTGAAGAAGGAGCATTTATGCAGAGGTGTGAATAAAGAGATGGCTTAAGCCAAGATCATTCCAGACGGAGAAAGGCCTTGAAGTAGAAGCTTGCTTGGCATGTTGAAGAAACTGGAGGAACGACTGTATGGCTGTAGGAAAATTCGTGTGAGATGATGTTGGAATAGGAGGAAGGGCCAATTATGCAGACTGTCATAGGCATGGGTCACAGCTTGGATTTTGTTGGAAGTTCGAAGGGTAACTTGTAGGAGATTTTAAGTAAGAGAAACAAAATCTGATGTTTCTGGAGAATTGAGTATAGGGGTCAGAACAACAGTGAGGCAGGCAAGAAATGATCATGACTTAGGTAAGGGTGTGGTACTAAAGATGGGGCACAGTAGACAAATGGGATATATTTTGAAAATCAGCAGATCTTACTAATAGTAGATGGGGTCACCTAAAGCACAGCACTAGATAAGAGAAGGGAGCCTAGAACTAGAACTAGGGCCCAGGATCAGTGATCAAACATAAAGAGGTTGTGCAAAAGCAGAAGAGCCAGAGTTGACTAAGTAGGACTGCCAGTAGTAAGTTATATGATTGCTACTGTGAGGGTTGAGTATTCATAGAACAGAATTTCCTGTTAATTATTTTATTAGTTCTTGTTGTTAAATGTTTGTGTTTATTCTCTTCTGGTTTGTTTTTCACTATTATGAAAAATGCTTAAATGATTTAGCTAAATTTAAGTATGCATCCCATTTTTATTTCCTTTGACATAATTCTTAGACATAGAATTTGTAGCTTTAAAGGTATGAATATTTTTAAGACTTTTGAGACATTATGCTACATTATCCCTCAGAAAGGTTAACAATTTATATTCCTAGCAACAGTGAAACTATAAGACAAGTAAAGCAGTACCATTTTTTGTTTAATAACAAGAGGGGAGAGAAGGAAAGCCAGGACTGGTTTCTGAGATGGGACTCTTACATTCTCATTTAATGGAAATTTTAAAAAATAGAGATGAAAAGACAATCTTTTCATTCAGAGTTGGGAAAATACAAAATATGTTGTCATTAGGTTCATTTCTTACAAACCTGCTTGTACTTGCCAATGTGTTAGATGCTGACAGCAAAAATTTTTATTTCCATACACTTATATTTCTTCCCTTGGTGGAAGTAATTGCTTTTTTTGGAGTATTTTGAGAGAAGAGAGAAAAAGCAGTTCTAGGAACAGTTTTCTCCAAAGAGGCTTCATAGCCAAGAGAGGAAAGAGGATCCATCTGTCTACGCCCAAATTATTGCATGTAGAAACTAAAAAGCTTAGCCTCTTCCTGAGCACCCCCAGCAGCACCAGATGGTTTTGTCTCTGCTTCCTCTTCTAATCTTTCAACTCTCCTGCTAGCATTACTGGTGCTTCGAAGGCTTTGACACTTGCTGATACTTCTGTCTAGAATGCTGTTTTTTCACATGTCTGCATGGCTTTCTCCTTTGAACCCTGAAGGCTTTAGTCAAATGTTATTTATTTGGTGAACAGATCTCCCCTTTCCTTACCTGCTTTTCTTTATCTTCATAGTGCTTATCACCTTATAACCTATTTAATATTTGCTCATTGATTTTGTCTGTTTCCCTTGTTACATGTGAACTCCATGAAGTCATGAAGAGTTAACATCAGAGATAGTTTTGGTCAGTGTCTTACCAGTCCCAGGAATAATACATGCACATAGTAGTATTCAGTAAATACTTATTGAATGTTAGTAAGTGAATTGATCTACCAAACCTTGACTGTGGTTTTTAAACTAGTCAAGTATATAGGTTGAAAACTGTTGGCCTACAGGATCCAGATCAGATTCAGCATTGCTCATAAAACTTCTACAGCCTGATCCCCGCCTTTTAACTGTTCCTTCCACATGCCTTGTATCCTGCTTGACATTGTTCAAAAAGGCACATTGCCCTTGTTACTTCCTTTGCCCAGAATGGCCTTTATCCTTCGTCTGTTGATCTTATCCTTCAGGATTGAGCTGAAATAGTTTTGTATGTATTAGCTGGCAGAATTTCTCCTTCTTTTCCCTGCTCTTGGGAAACTTGGTACCTGTCTTTATAGAGCACTTAAGACAAAGTATCGCGATTTTCTGCTATATACCCCGCCAATAGAACAAGATCTTTCTCAATTTCTTAGTACTTACCCTCAAGAAGGATCTCAGAGACTAGATAAAAGGAATTTGAGGAGATTAAACAAATACATCAATTTCATCAATTATTTTTGTGTCTTTATTAAAATATATTTTTACCCCCTAAAATATTTATATTCCCCTAAATTATAAGAATATATGCTATTTTATTCTATTTAGGTTATTGCTTACTTCCATCTTAGCCATAAACAGAGTAGTATTGCCTTTTTTCTTTTACATTTTTGTGTTCATGTAATGCAATAAATACTTTTAAATGTGTCTTTTTTGTTAAATTAGGTATATTGGTAGTGATATTTATTTGATATGTATAATTATTTTCTAAATGTTAAAAAATATAACTTACCTTCATGTGTAGGGAATGAAACCATCTCAGAAAATTTTGTTGCATTTGCAATTTTGTGTCTGATTCTATTCTTTCATGAGGATTCCCTTGCTAAATTTACCACTTCAGACAATTTCTGAGGCCAGCAAAATTAGTAGAACTAATGATCTGATTTCAACTATTATGTCTCGTTTCACTTCAAATCTTGATTTTTTTGGGTAGACTTCAGAGGGCTGCTCAACGTCTTCCAACCCACAGTATGTCAGCAGTGCCAAGGCTAAGGAAAGTTAGCAGATAACACAGGAAATTTGGTGGAAGTTGAAGTATGATTGTGCGATTAGTTGAACTGAACTGCAAATAGGCATACAGGCGATATGGAAACTATGGCAGGAATAGTTCCTTAAAGTACAGAAAGGAAGTAGTGGGAAATGTTGAATCAGCCAGTTTCTTATTGGCTATTATCTGCTATGGTGAATCAAAATTTGCAAACCTTTTAGTGTGTGTAGTGGGGAGTTGGCTGTTCTTATGAACAAAGTCTCCAAATGTGCCTCTAAAAGTTGAGGAGCTTATGCAAGAACAATACACTCTCATATATCATGTGGATTAACACTTTTTACACAATAAGTAAGTTATATCTTAACCAACTAGAATTTTTCTCAGGAGCACATGGATGAAGTATGTTCTTCTCAACTTCTAACCTCAGTAAGACGCATGGTTTTGGTCCTTACTCAGCAGAACAATGAGAGCAAAGAGTTTGTAAAGTTCTTTCATAAGCAGCTTGGAAGTATATTACAGGTAAGAGCTTGTACTTACATGACTTACCAGTATGTACCATGTGGTTAGGACTCCCTGCCCCCCCCCCCTTTTCCTGGCATTACACAATTTATTCAAGTAGATGTTCATTCTAGCATCCGTTTGGGATGACGCTGTAATACATTTTAGGTTATTCCTTACTTAATTAAAAAATACTGTATTAGGCCCTGTGTCTTCATTTAACTTCACCATCTCTAAGGCTTTTTCCAACTCTAATAAAATTTTGTTTTGATTTTTCCTCTACCTAAGAACAACATTTCAAGTTTGGAATGTTTAGAAAGTATTCCTTGGTATTTTCTAAAATAATTTTTTTTCTTTTTTTTTTTAACCAATCTGGGAAATTGTAGAAACTGGAAGCTATTGGTAGTAGAGACTTCTTGGGCTGTAACAGTAACTAAATTATGTAATAGTAGTGCTTCCTAACTGGGGGCAGGACTAGCAAGAGTCCTGCTTAGTAATATTCACCTATTGTTTTTTAGCCTATCTTGGACATTAGTTTTAAGTTTTTCAGTACTAAAAAGTTACAAAATTGTTTTTCCCTTCATGAGTATTATAATTCAAATTTGTTAATCATCTGTATTTCTCTACCCACAGTTAAAGTTTGGTATAATCTTAAAGTGATTTGGTTTGTCTTTGAATAGGATTCACTGGCAAAATTTGCTGGCAGAAAACTGAAGGATTGTGGAGAAGATCTTCTTGTAGAGATATCTGAAGTGTTATTTAATGAATTGGCTTTCTTTAAGCTCATGCAAGATTTGGATAATAATAGTGTAACTGTTAAACAGAGATGCAAAAGGAAAATAGAAGCTGCTGGAGTGATACAGTCTTATGCAAAAGAGGTAAATGACATTCATTTTGATATAGAAATAGTTGTAATTAGTGTATAAATGTCCTTTTTGATCTTTATGAGTAAATAAAATCATACTTGACCTCACCGAAGCATTTTTTTTTTTTTTTAATGTGAGTTAATCAGATTATAAGTCAATAACGTAACACCAGCCACTTACTGAATCTCAGTAACAGCAGTGGCTCGAGATCAGGGATGCTCAAGACAGGAACAGGTGGCAGGGGATTGTTAAGTATCTACTTCACGTTATGGCCGCTTATCCAGAGAGAGAGGACTGGGATCTGGCCATTGGCCAGCTGCCTGCTGTGGCTATTGTTAATCACAGTAGATGCCCCAGGAGTGTTAGCACCTCAGCCAACACACATGCTTGTTATTAGTTAGGCCATGGTTGCACATCCCTGTAGCTACTATGCCCTGTTGAATTAGTCTTGATCACATATGAAATTGGATGTTTTTTCCCCTCAGCTGAGGCCTCAGTTCAGTCAGTCAGTTGAGTCGCTCAGTCATGTCTGACTCTTTGCAACCCCATGAATCGCAGCACGCCAGGCCTCCCTGTCCATCACCAACTCCTGGAATTCACTCAGACTCAGGTCCATCGAGTCGGTGATGCCATCCAGCCATCTCATCCTCTGTTGTCCCCTTCTCCTCCTGCCCCAATCCCTCCCAACATCAGTCTTTTCCAGTGAGTCAACTCTTCGCATGAGGTGGCCAAAGTACTGGAGTTTCAGCTTCAGCATCATTCCCTCCAAAGAAATCCCAGGGCTGATCTCCTTCAGAATGGACTGGTTGGATCTCCTTACAGTCCAAGGGACTCTCAAGAGTCTTCTCCAACACCACAGTTCAAAAGCATCAATTCTTCAGTGCTCAGCCTTCTTCACAGTTCAACTCTCACATCCATACATGACCACAGGAAAAACCATAGCCTTGACTAGATGGACCTTTGTTGCCAAAGTAATGTCTCTGCTTTTTAATATGTTGTCTAGGTTGGTCATAACTTTCCTTCCAAGGAGTAAGCGTCTTTTAATTTCATGGCTGAAATCACCATCTGTAGTGATTTTGGACACTGACACTGACACTGTCTCCACTGTTTGCCTGTCTGTTTGCCTTGAAGTGATGGGACCAGATGCCATGATCTTTGTTTTCTGAATGTTGAGCTTTAAGCCACCTTTTTCGCTCTCCTCTTTCACTTTCATCAAAAGGCTTTTTAGTTCCTCTTCACTTTCTGCCATAAGGGTGGTGTCATCTGCATATCTGAGGTTATTGATATTTCTCCCTGTAATCTTGATTCCAGCTTGTGCTTCTTCCAGCCCAGTGTTTCTCATGATGTACTCTGCATAGAAGTTAAATAAGAAGGGTGACAATATGCAGCCTTGACGTACTCCTTTTCCTATTTGGAACCA
>NW_011494958.1:956439-960582 GCF_000754665.1 Bison bison bison | reverse complement strand
CTAGCTTTGTTCATAGTGATGCTTTCTAAGGTCCACTTGACTTCACATTCCAGGATGTCTGGCTCTAGATGAGTGATCACACCATTGTGATTATATGGGTCGTGAAGATGGTTTTTGTACAGTTCTTCTGTGTAATCTTGCCACCTCTTCTTAATATCTTCTGCTTCTGTTAGGTCCATACCATTTCTGTCCTTTATTGAGCCCATCTTTGCATGAAATGTTCCCTTGGTATCTCTAATTTTCTTGAAGAGATTTCCAGTCTTTCCCATTCTGTTGTTTTCCTCTATTTCTTTGCATTGATTGCTGAGGAAGGCTTTCTTATCTCTCCTTGCCATTCTTTGGAACTCTGCATTCAGATGCTTATATCTTTCCTTTTCTCCTTTGCTTTTCACTTCTCTTCTTTTCACAGCTATTTGTAAGGCTTCCTCAGACAGCCATTTTGCTTTTTTGCATTTCTTTTCCATGGGGATGGTCTTGATCCGTGTCTCCTGTACAATGTCACGAACCGCCATCCATAGTTCATCAGGCACTCTATCAGATCTAGTCCCTTAAGTCTATTTCTCACTTCCACTGTATAATCATAAGGGATTTGATTTAGGTCATACCTGAATGGTCTAGTGGTTTCCCCCACTTTCTTCAATTTAAGTCTGAATTTGGCAATAAGGAGTTCATGAATCTGAGCCACAGTCAGCTCCCTGTCTTGTTTTTGCTGACTGTATAGAGCTTCTCCATCTTTGGCTGCAAAGAATATAATCAGTTTGATTTTGGTATTGACCATCTGGTTATGTCCGTGTGTAGAGTCTTCTCTTGTGTTGTTGGAAGAGTGTGTTTGCTGTGACCAGTGCGTTCTCTTGGCAAAACTCTTATTAGTCTTTGCCCTGCTTCATTCCATATTCCAAGGCCAGATTTGCCTGTTGCTCCAAGGTGTTTCTTGACTTCTACTTTTGCATTCCAGTTCCCTATAATGAAAAGGACATCTTTTTGGGGTGTTAGTTCTAAAAGTTCTTGTAGGTCTTCATAGAACCGTTCAACTTCAGCTTCTTCAGTGTTACTGGTTGGGGCATAGACTTGGTTTACTGTGATACTGAATGGTTTGCCTTGGAAACAAACAGAGATCATTCTGTCTTTTTTGAGATTGAGGCCTACCAGGAGGCTTTCCCCCGAGACACCAGCACCCTTTTCTTGACTCTAATCATAAGAGGAAAAACAGGTCAAGACCCAAAACATAAAGAGATAACCCTTCTTGCAGAAATCTAAAGTAGGTAAAATCAGGCAGGCCACGTTTTTCAGGCTTTTCGTAATGTTTTTCTTCTAGACATAAGTTTCAGATAATTTCAGCCATTACTTAGAGCTTGAAGAAAATAGAACAGGATGATATGATAAAAATGATAGAGAGGACTGCTTTAGATGGCAGAATCAAGAGGCTCCTTCAGGGGATGAAATGTGAGCTAAGCTATGGAAAGACAAGAGTTTATAATGAAGATGAGAGGAGAGAACTGTTAAGTGTAACAGTTCCAGGCAGAGAGAACCATTAAGTGTAAAAAAACTTCAAAGCAGGATTGAGTGTTTTGGGGAAGAGAGAAACCAGGGAGGCAGGAACACTTTAAATGAGGTGAGCCTGTAGGAGATGAAGTCACAGAGGTAAATAGGACAAGTTTGTGAAATCTTAGAAACTGTTGTAGGGACCTTATATTTTATTTTATTCTAAGCATGATGGAAACCCACAAGAAAGTTTGAGAGAGGGGAGTGTCCTAATCTCAGTTAAGATTTGTCAGGCTTCGTTATTGAGTAGGAATTGTAGGTGAGTAGAGAGAGAAGCAGAGAGACTTCTTGGAAGGTTGTTGCAGTTGTCCATGTAAGAAGTGTCTCAGCTCTTATGTAAGAAGTGGGTGAGTAAGAAGTGTCTCAGCTCTGAGTGTGTAACAGTACGTACATTAGGATGATTGAGTCAAATGCAGTCTAGTAGTTCAGATGTGGGTAATAAACATAAAGTACAGGCTGATTCTGACTTGTGCATTTTGGTGAATGAAGGGCAATTTACTGAGATTAGGAAGACTGAAGGGAGACGGGGGTTTTAGAAGGAAAGGAATCAAGATTTTTGTTTTGGATTTAGTAAGTTTGTGATGTTTCTTAGATATCCAAGGAGATGTCAGGTAGACCGTGTTGCTTTTTGTTTTTCTTCATTTAAAAGATTTATTTAATAAGAGTTGAATTTATATTTCTAAGAAAACAGTAATCTCTTTGGATGATGGTTTAAGAATGCAGGATTTGTTAAAGTTTACTGAGTACTTAAGTGTGATAATGAATGATCACCCCTGAATTCTGCCTAACCGATTTGCTTATAGGCCAAAAGGATTCTTGAAGGAGATCACAGTTCACCTGCTGGAGAAATTGATGATGAAGACAAAGTATGTGCTAATTCAGTGGCTTTTGAAACAAAAGATTAAATAATTTTAGTAGCTTTTACCTTAATAGTAGAGAGCAAAGTAGATCATAAAATGTCCTTTCTTCTGACAGAGTTTTATTTTCTTTTAAAAACAACTAAATTTAAAATCATTCTTTATATTTTTTAATTAGATAATGACTTACTAATTTTTATGATAGACTTACTATATACCTTTAAAAAATGTACTTTAAGGAATTAATTACTCAAATTTATTTGTGGCTAGGACAAGGATGAGACGGAAACAGTTAAGCAGACTCAAACGTCTGAGGTTTATGATGGTGACGGCCCCAAAAATGTGAGATCTGATATTTCTGATCAAGAGGATGATGAAGAAAGTGAAGAATGTCCAGTGTCTATTAGTAAGTCTGAAGGCTCTAGACTAGGTTTATGCATTAGTTCTTTACAGATCACTTATTGAAACAGTTTGTTGCAGTGGAATGAATATAGAATTAGGTGTTAGACAACTGTGAATTTCAGTGTGACCCTGACTAAGTTCCCTGTCCTTGCAGCAGCAGTTTCCTAGCACTTATGGGTTTGAAGGTTTCAGACGCTGTATGTGAGGCACTTGCACAGTGTGGCATGCAATAAATGGCAGCTGCTAGGAAGGAAGTGCTGGAACTTTTACTTAAAGTTGTGTGTTGATCGACCTAGGTTTGTCCAAAGCTGAAACTCAGGCTTTGACTAATTACGGAAGTGGAGAAGATGAGAATGAAGATGAAGAGATAGAAGAATTTGAAGAGGGACCTGTAGATGTCCAGACGTCACTTCAGGCTAACACTGAAACTACAGAAGAAAATGAACACGATGATCAGGTATTCCAGTGCAGACTCACACACTCTTCACCATTCTTCCTGTGACACCTAAAAGCACGTTCTTTTTAAACATGCTAAAATCAACAGCTTCCCCATTCTCATTTTCATGAATATAGACTTCTTCAATATCCTTATTAAAATCTAAAACACTTATTTTTTTTTTATTCAGCAATGTTTTTACATTTAAAGCACTTAAAATATTTTAATAACAAATCCTGAAAACTATGTGATGACTTTAGATTTTTATTTTTAACTTATGTTTTTTCTAGTTTTACATGGAAGTAGTATGTAACAAAATAAAATCATTCCCCTTCCTATCCTCACCTCAGCCTGCCCCAGAGGCAAAACTTTGTGTGATTTCTTCTGCTGTTTACCCTCTATCTAAATAATATGTGTGTGTATTTATTTATTCGTGTATGTGTTAGATGTTACCTTTTGAATTCTATTATAGCAGGTGAAGACTCTTAGGTCACATATGATTCCTCATTTAAGCACGTCTTTTAATTAAATCTGTTTTAATCAAATATTTAGATTTAAATGAACCATGCCAATATTACTGGCTGTTGAGCTAAGCAAATAGTGTTTACTGCTTAGTCTTGTACATTTTTTTCACCTGAATTTAAAAACTGTCTCAATTCTTTATTTATTTTCTTTGATCACGTACCCAAGTGCTTGCTCTGGCCACCAGTAGCTTAATAAATCTCTCAGAATTTTCTTCATGAACCAGTCAGTCAGTTTTGTCCTTTCCGGAGCTTTCTTCCTTCCTGCTCCATTCTGGGTTTGGCTCTTCTTTAGACCTATAGATAGCTACCAGCTAGGGAATCCCCTCTTTCGTACTTTAAGGTCTCAGTTTCTGGAATCAAATCTTGCCTTTCTCTTCCTTGG
>NW_011494958.1:936714-956339 GCF_000754665.1 Bison bison bison | reverse complement strand
GACTCTTTTAGACCCCATGGACTATAGCCCACCAGCCAGTGAGTAACCATTCCTTTCTCTAGTTGCCATTTTATATTGTCTAAGAAAACTCAGTATTTCTGTGTTGAAAATCATTTCCGCTCAGGTCTTTGAAGGCCTTTCTTAGTTCTGATTTTTCATATATGTCCTTTTTTCTTTATAACTCTAGAAGTTTTTTTCACCTGGAGTTCTGAAATTTTACAGTGATAATATACATTGTTGCTGGTCTTTTTTATTCACTACACTAGGTGTACTCAGTTGTCTTTTTAATCTGTAGCATGTTTTTCAGGTTTGGTAAATTTTCTTTAATTTCTTCCTCACCATTTTCTCTTCTTTTCTTCTGAAATAAATGTTATCAGATGTTAATTGGCCCTATTTTCTCCTTTTCATTTTATTGACCCATTGATCTGTTTTATCACTTTCTGGGAGATTTATTTGACCTTAACTCTATGATATTATTTTTAGTTCAACTGTCATAATTTTAATTTCTAAGTACTTTTTTCTGATTGTTACTTCTTTTTAGCACCCTTTTACTTCATGGGAGCAGTATTTTCTCTTACCCACACATAAAGGCTTTCTCCAAATATCCAGTCTACCTTTGGTGCTGACATTAAAGAATAATACACCAAAAAGCCAGTTGGAATTCTTTTGGGCTTTACTGTGGAGCAGCCAAGTAGATAACTCTTTGATAGAAAATCCTAAATGGCAATTCCTATTGGAATAGTTTAATTTCTCCAAAGTAGGGAGGGTCTGCCCATCTCCTTCTGCCTGGTAGGAGGTCCCTCTCCTTGGCTGTTGGTGTTCTGAACTTGGGTGCAGGGTTAGGGCTGAGGGTCCCACCATTATACAGCCTTGCGCTAGATCTTCCGTTTCATTTTGACACTGTATCCTGTCACTCATGCTTTCCACAGCCTGTCCCTTCCACGGTGCCCCCAAGTCTGAGACTCACTAGCTCATTTCCTCCAAAATATAATTTCCAATTTTCTGTTGAGCCTGGGGAGGGAATCTTAAGTGTCCACGTTTTTCTCAAGCAGCTTCAAACAACCTTCAGCACCACCCCCTTGTCACCGACTCCCACCCCACCACTGTACTCCTTCCTTCCTAGAATCTGGGGCATCCAATTATGAGGTGAATCTTCAATTTTCTCTCCTCCTACAGATAGCAGTTAGCTTGTTCATCCTTCTCTCCTTTCCTTCAGTTAACATCTACATATAAGCAAGTATCTTTTAGTTTCGTTTAATATAGAGTCAGGTCTGAAAAAAATAATAGTAAAATCTATACTACTCCAGTTCTTTGTGTTATTCTGAAGTTAAGAAAAGTAAACTTTTTAAACTTAGCCATCTTGAAATTGCAACCACAGCCTTCTTGAAACACTTCTAGAAGATTATTTTAAAATTTCCTTGTATGAAGGTCTCAGGTTGGAAATACCATCCATCTCCTGTATAGTGACTATATATTTAGGTCCCACTATTAAGACATTATTTTTTCCTTCTAGATTCCACAGCATGATTTTGAAAAATCATCAGAAAGCAAAAATGTCCCATCAGAACAAGAACCCACTACTAGTAAAGGTAAAAAAAAGTTTAAAATTTGCATTTTAAAATTATCTGCAGTGTGTCCTTTATGTGCTTAAAAACAAAGAAATCTAAATTCTTAGCTAATGGAAGTTTGAAAGTATTTTGGACCTGATACATGTCTTTTTTCTCTCCCTAAATCCTGTGTAGAAAATGCTAGGGCTTTGTTTCTGCAAACAGCTGTTAAAGAAAAGTTGATAAATACTCAAACACAAATTTTGTAAGGAAAGTAGTCTGATTATACATTTATACATTTTAGTCTTTATTTGGCGCATTAGTAAAACTTAATGACAGTTGCATAACACTAATATTAAGACTTTCTTTTGATGACAGGTGACCAGGATAGCACTCCTGTGAAGCCCTGTTACCTCAATATCGTGGAAAATGAGCAACCTTTAAATAGCCCTGTCCAGAAGGACACTCTCACTACCATCGACTCGTCCAGTCAGCCTAACCCTTTGCCTTTACCTTTAACTGAAATTGAAACCTTGGTGCCTAGAGTCAAAGAAGTGAAATCTGCTCAGGAGACTCCTGAAAGTTCTTTGGCTGGAAGTCCTGATACTGAATCTCCAGTGTTAGTGAATGACTATGTAGGTATCGTGTGCATTTCATTTCTGTGCCCCTTTCTTCATTTGCAGGTTAACATTTCTCGTATGTAAACACAACTCCACTTTGCGTTTGGGTTTAGAAACTGTTGGAGCATACTTATTTCTCATTCAGACTTATTTTAAACTCAAACAGAAGAGTGATAGTGAACGAAGATGACCATTTCAAAACCTACAATTCTACTTTTCATAGTTTTGAGAACCAAAGAGATGAATTGTATGTGGTAACCTTGAGAGAGTTCATTTGACAGCAGTAGAGTCCCTGTCTATTTATAGTGAATGACGAAAAAGTAAGCTAGCAAATTTGCATTTATAATGTAAGTACATAAGTTTAGGTTTTCTCCAGACATTTGTTTCAATTTAATTTTATAGCCAATAGGTTGTTTTTTGGGTCCTTGGGTTGTGTATGTTTTATATACTTTGTCTTGTGGGTAAAAATGAAGGGATTTATAATAATGTTCTTTAAGTCTAAAGAACATGTTTCACATATTTTTTAATCAACATCAGTTTTCTTCCAAAAGATATGTTTATAATATAATTTCAAAGCTTCTCAGCAAAAGGGGGTATTTCAGAAACAGTAGAAAGAGTATCTTAATTGTTTTATTTGCTTCACTAACAGTAAAATTTTCCATTGAAAACTGTAAAAGTCACTTATTAGGTTTCTTACTGTTATTATTTGATGAGTGCATAGAATTGCTACAGAAGGGATTTGCTCAAAATTTACTTGAAGTTAGATCATAGAAGGTCCTGAAGGATTTTGGATTTTAGGCAAGGAACACTATTAAAGGTCTTGCGCAAGAAAGTGAAATGGTCAGAGTCACGGATTTTGAAGATGAATCCGATGACTGTATAAGAAGTGTTGTTAAAAAAAAATTAAAAAAAAAAAAGAAGTGTTGTTGAGGAGTCAGAGTTGAGAGTCTCCAATATCATATAAATACAAATTGAGCTGAATGAGAGAGGAATGGGTGAGAAATGTTTCAGGAAAAAGAAGAACTTAAGGTTTCCACTTGGGTAATTGGTAGAGTGATGATACTATTAAAAATCAAAAAACTGGGAGAAAACGCTTCAGGTTTCTGAAAAACAGTGTGAGGTGATTTTTAATAACTTTTGTGAATTACTAAATTCGCACCTCATCTTTCTGTTTGAGCTTCCAGAGTTGATATTGAAAATCTGTGTTTACTTATATTCTTCTGAGTACAGCTCTGATGCATTCTGTTAACATATCAAGAAATGAGGGTTGTCGTAATTATTTTAGCCCTCAATGTAACTACTACTGTTTCTTCCTTTAACCTGTATGAATGGGCTCTTTATAAAATGGGTGCACAGAAGCTTCACTGTGTGCCCACTGTTACATGTGGGCAACCCTTCGTGTTGAACTCTAGATTTCTGTTCTACTCATTGAGCTAAATATAGAAGAAAAGCAAATACGACAGAATTACTGACATCTATACACATGTGAGAATCCACTTTATCTCTTGGCATGGATGACTTTGGTTTAGATCCAGAGATAGAGTGGATTGCCTTCATTAAATATAATTTGTTAATCTTATAGGAAGCAGAATCTGGTAACATAAGTCAAAAATCTGATGAAGAAGACTTTGTGAAAGTTGAAGATTTACCACTTAAACTGACAATATATTCAGAGGTATTTCACTCTCTTTAATTACAGTTGTTGTTATATAGCAGATATTGTTAAAATGAAAAATGATTTTGTATTTTTCATTTTCATTCTACAGGCAGATCTAAGGAAGAAAATGGCCGAAGAAGAACAGAAAAACCACTTATCTGGTGAAATATGTGCAATGCAGACTGAAGAATTAGCTGGGAATTCTCAGACACTAAAAGAACCTGGTAAGAGTTAGCAGTTTTAATCATATCACACTGAAAAGTTACTGAATCTTGATACCATCATTTTGTTTTAGTTTTTAAAATGTGCTACTAGTACCTGGAAGATAGAAGCCAAACATTAGAAAGGAAGCATAATTCTGTAAAAATTTTAGTTCCATTGCCCAATTTATAAAATAGTACTATCAGATAATGTTTTCTATTTTTAGTTTTAACAGTGTAATAGATGCACATGGCTTAAGAAAGAAAGCTACAGAGGAGTTAGTGATGATTGTCAAGAGCCCATTTCTTTTAATCATTGGTTTTCAGTTCTTTTGGAGGAGGCCCTTTATATCTCTATATACTATTCTTATAATTTTCCTGAATTTTAAAAATTAGATAATGTTTCTTATCTCCCAAATGAAAAGTTATTTACACCTACCTCTTCTTTCAGTGTTTCTGTTATTTTTGGTTTTTCTGCTACCTTTGTTCTTATAAATGTACGCATTTTCTAGTTCTGTCAGTTTTGGTCATTACCCAACTGCTTGCTCCTCCCTTTTTCCTTCTCTGTTTGATTTACTCATTTCATACCTTATTGACCTTATTAAACACACTTATATTCTGTTTTTGTAACTATAAAAATGAAATCTTTTACACTTTCCTGAAGATTTTATGATTCATTGCAGAGCCAAGTGATAGTCCCAGGAAATCTGGGAAGATTTCGTTCTTTTGGGTCTAATAGCACAACCCAAGGGCCACTCAGAGGAGAACATTTCTTGCATTAAGGTCAAGGATTTTCTGTTTGTTCATCAATTGATGAAACTCAAGATTTTTTGTTTTTTTTAAGAAATAGGGTGACGAAAAGAGAAACCATATATCAAACCTTCAGTTAATCTCCCAGTTTTCAGCCCATTCCTGCCTGTTAGGGCTGCAGTTGGTACCCTCTCCCCTGCTGCCTGTCGTTGCGTGTCTGGGCTGCAGCTTCCTCCATGTTGCCCTGCGCCTCCATCTGTTCTCAGCGTTCTGGAAATTTGTTTTTATCTCCTGTCCTCTGGTTCTGTCACAACCACTTCTTTTATTGGTCTGGATTTATTCATTTTTATACTTTTTTTTTTCCCTAATGTATTTTTTGTTTTGTTTTTTTTTGAGAGCAAGTATGTGCTCAGTCTGCCATCTTAAGATGGAAACCCTTACCTATGCCTTTTAAACTGTTGGTGGTGTCATCAGGGAATTATTGTAGCAAAGTAAGTTTCTTTTGTAATAACTTTATATTAAAATTGAAAGTTTTAAATGGAAGAGAACAATATTAAACTAAATTCTATAAGGTCATATTAACTCAGTAAATAATTTATAAGGCATTAACCATGATTCTGTTTTTCAGAAACAGTGGGAGCCCAAAGTACATGAGATGTCTCCAGAGGCTCATCTAACTCTTTCTTGACATGATCAATACGTATATGAAAATGGCACTAAATAAACATCTGTTTTAATCTGTATAAAATGTAAATCAGTTTGACACTGCATTTTTGGTACGTGTGCTAATCTCTGCCCATGGCAGTTTAAAACATCAAAAACTGAATTCTGGACAGATTCAAGCCTTGATACACTGTGGGGTTTTTTTCTTTTTCTTTCATTTTTTTGGTCCTGATTTTTTTCCCCATTGTGATGTTTAATAACATAGAATTTAAAATGTAGTTTTAAATAAAGTTTGGACTTATCTGTAAACTATCTTTTTTGAAAATTATGTTGAATTCTATACAGCAAGTCACTGTTCTATATAATTAGGCTGTTTAGAGAAGAGCAATGGTCAAGAGTTAAAGAAATATACTATTTATTATAAAGCCCAGCCTTCAGGCCAGGCTTCCAAATAATGCCAGTGTTGCTGCTATTGAGTCTGATATTCTTTTAGATACCTGCGAGTCTTATTCCTTTGCAAGAATAGGGCAGGTTATAAAGGTATCCAGGATTTCTGAGAAGTTACTATAGAATATAAATATTCTATTCAAATTGGATAATAAGTTTAGAATACTTGTCCTTAGTACCTAGAATTTACATAATTATCTATTAGATAAATATTTTCTAGGATTTCAATTCATATCTGTGTTGCCTCAGTTTAAACGTTAAAAGAGAGAACATTTTCTATAATTAGAGAATATTTCCGCTTAAACAAGGAAAGTAACATTGTGATTACTTTAAAAAGGAAAACCAAGCTCTTTAAAGTAAGGATTAATAGAACTAAATTTACGTACCAGAGCACTAAGGTTCTATTTGCTTTTGGACAACCTTGCTTTTTGAGACGATAATTTAGGCCAAAACGTAGCAGTTGTCTCTGTGTGTAGTGAGAGAGAAGCAGGTGTGCAGATGAAGTACTGTATGGAGTAATGAGAATTACGTGACCTCTTTATCACTAAGCAAATCAGCTTTTCAAAGGTGGTGTACTTGTAGATCCCATCTTGCCGTATATCGAGTTAAAGGCTTCACGAAGCCAGTTAACAAGTCAACTTTATAGACTGTTCCTTGAATAAAATACGAAGAATTAGTCCAAATTAGTCTTTTAAATTTGTCAACAGTTTACTGAAATACCCCATAAAAAAAGAATTTGGTTGGTATTCCTTCGAAATTCTTGCCTGATACTTCAGTGTAAAACTATAATGTCCAGTCAGGGAATATTAAATGAGGATTTCCTTCTGAGGACATTGACTATATTGTTCTGTAATTTAAATTAGGTGAAACATATATCTCCAACTTTATTAAACTTACTCAGAACACTATCATTCCAGAAGCAGGAATTATTCAATTGGCTTGACTTCAGGGAAATTGAAGCATAGTAGGTATACATATATATTACATGTATACTTAAGTTCTAGATTTGTTTTCTAGACTCTACAGAAACTTCATTTTGATACACTCAAGCCAAGCCTTACACATTAAATATTAAGACTGTCTCTCTCTCTGCATACAAATTAAAGATGGGATACAGTGGAATCGTTGTACTTAGATCTTAAGTTATTGTAGTATCTGTGAACCTTATCAAATTTGTTTATTTGACTTAACAGCTGTTGTAATCTGGTCTTTTGTTTTCTATTATAGTAGATAATTTAGTTTTAAGTGCTTGAGAGCAGATAACTTGCTTAATATGTTTTTCCCTGGTAACTATTGCTAAAGGGTTAGGCATTCAATATGTACTGTTGTCTTAATTTTTAAGTTAAAAATTTGGTTAAAGGTAAAAGAGGAAGAAAGGTCAAAATAAGTGAGAGAGAAACCTAGGCAGGTTGAAATAATGCCTACAAGATTGAGCTCACCAGACTGTGCAGCAGGTACTCTTTGTATTTTTAACATTCACTTTGGGTAAATGCTTTTTCACTGTTAATAAATGTGTATCCTGCATACAACCCTGAATTGCATTTTCATTTAAATTGACAAACTCATGTATGCTTTAGAATTTATTCCAGATTTTTGGCTTATTTGACAATTTTAAGTGTGTTTAAAAAAAAAAAAAAACAATACAAACTATTATATATAAAATAGAAAACAATAGGGTTCTACTGTATAGCACAGGAAAGTATTCAGTATCCCCTAATAAACTCTAATGGGAAAGAATGTGAAAAAGAATATGTGTATAACTGAATCACTTTGGTGTATGTATACCACACACTAACACTACATTATAAATCAACTATGCTTCAATTAAAAGAAAAAGAAATGAAAGATAATGACATATCAACCAGCCAGAGAGATTTATTAAAGTAGAAACATTTTTTACAGTGCAGCTGTGCTCTTCTTTTTTTTAGTTACATCTGTCTTACATACAGTGTACAGAAAATCCTCATGTTTACTCAAAATTAGATTGGTATATTTCTTGTTCAACTTTCTTTAATATAAAAAACTCATTTTTAAAAATCTGTCAAAGAAATAACTGGCTCTGGGTTTCACTTGTTTCACTGTACAAATATGGTTGCTCAGTTGCCTTGCCTGGAGGAACCAGCATTTCTTGTTCTTTCTGCACAACTCGACGTTTTAATGTTCACTATCTTTACACATCTAGTTTTTTCCTCATATTAACTAGTCTCTCTGGCTGACCCACTTTCCATTAAAGGAAAAAGGAACACAGGAAAATTCTGTGCCTACAAATGACTGATTCATATATGAACAGAGTTTTAATTATCTTATGAGTTCATTTCATCTGCCCAGACTCAGAAATATCCACAACAGAATATCCTTCAGGCCAGCAGTTTATAGAAAGCTATTGATTTATTTGAAAACTAATCACAGCATGTTTCAGTATAACAGAGTTCTGTTCTCTCACATACTTAATATATTTCTTGCATTATGACTTTTCCTATGTGTAGTTATCCCAAGTGTACATGTCTGGCAAATCACATGTGATTAACTTAATATAAATAGTATAGTTATAATATTAAGAATATTAATCAGAAATATTAATTAGAAATCTTCACCTTTAATGAGCTGAATATCCCAGAGTATAGTTGCATGTTTAAGGCCATTTTGTTAACCAAATGATATCATGAAAAGACTGAAAATTATAAGTGCTATACCAGCCCACAGTGGTAGCATTCAGCATTGGCGTTAAACCTCACTCTTTGTTAGACTGTGTCCATGTATATACATTTCAGGGGTTTTTCCATTTTCATTCCCCTTTCATCTGTCTCACAGTTGATACTCAGTGTATCTTCCTAGAAGGTATGTGTATAGGCATATCACACTCTGACAGATGAAGTAGTGCTTGTGGAAATGCTTTGATGACAAGTGCCATATAAATGTCAGGTATCATTTACATATTCATGTTGGAGAAAAGAAAGATCAAAAAAAAAGGGGGTAAGATTCTCCTCAAGCTTATACAGCTCAATAGTGAGGTTTTTGCTTCCTTTTCAGTGTGCTAACTGACATAATTTAAAATCTATTTCCAAAACAGAGTTTTTTTTTTTTCCTAATTTTATTTTATTTTTAAACTTTACATAATTGTATTAGTTTTGCCAAATATCAAAATGAATCCGCCACAGGTATACATGTGTTCCCCATCCTGAACCCTCCTCCCTCCTCCCTCCCCATACCATCCCTCTGGGTCGTCCCAGTGCACTAGCCCCAAGCATCCAGTATCGTGCATCGAACCTGGACTGGCAACTCGTTTCTTACATGATATTTTACATGTTTCAATGCCATTCTCCCAGTCTTCCCACCCTCTCCCTCTCCCACAGAGTCCATAAGACTGTTCTATACATCAGTGTCTCTTTTACTGTCTCGTACACCGGGTTATTGTTACCATCTTTCTAAATTCCATATATATGCGTTAGTATACTGTATTTATGTTTTTCCTTCTGGCTTACTTCACTCTGTATAATAGGCTCCAGTTTCATCCACCTCATTAGAACTGATTCTTTTTAAAACTACTTACCAGAGCCTTTTCTGACATGTTCTGCTTATATACTCAAGTAATTTTTCCTTCTTTTGGTAAAGAGGCAAAGTCTAAAGAGCTGTCATTATAATGGATTTTAGATGTCGAGTTTTCCCACAGTGTCGCTTTCACCAAGTTATCTTCCTTCTACTACTACATTTTATTTACTCTTCTTTCTATTCCCTCACTCTTACTATCCCCAAATCACCCAAAATGTTTAATAAGACACAGGAAGAGTAATTGAGTTTGTACTACAAAATTAGTATTTCAGATAGCTTTTTGGGTTTTGTGTTTGTTCTTTACTCAAGTGTAATTTACAGTATTAGCTTCAAGTGTGCAACATGATAATTCATTATTTTTATAGATCATACTCCATTTAATGTTTTTATAAAATACTGGCTGTCTGCCCTGTGCTGTGCAGTATGTTCTTGCAGCTTATTTACTTCATAGGTAGTAGTTTGTGCCTCTTTATTCTCTACCCCTGGCTTGCACCTCTCCCTTTCCTTCCCCTCCTGGTAACCACTAGTTTGTTCTCTATGAGTCTGTTTCTATTTTGTTATACTCATTTTTTGTATATTTTAGATTGTACATATAACTGATAAGATATATATTTGTCTTTCTCTGACTTATTTTACTAGGCATAATACACTCTAGGCTCATCTGTGTTGTTGCAAATGGCAAAATTTCATTCTTTTTCATGGCTGTGTGTAATATGCCATCGTGTGTATGTGGGCATGTGTGTACCGCATTGTCTTTACCCATTCATCTATTGATGAGCATTTGGGTTGCTTCCGTATCTTGGCAATTGTAAATAATGCTGCAGTGAACACTGATGTGTGTGTGTCTTTTCAAATTAGTGTTTTTGTTTTCTTTGGGTATGTACCCAGAAGTGAAATTGTTGGTTAATATAGCAGTTCTATTTTTTGTTTTTTGAAAAATTCCCATACCATTTTCCATAGTGGCTGCAAATGTGCGTTCCCACCAGCGGTGTACACGGTGTTTTCTCCACATCATCAACAACACTTATTTGTTGTTCTTTTTGATAGTAGACATCCTGACAGGTGTGAGGTGATGACTCATTGTGGTTTAGATTTGCATTGCCCTGATGGTTAATGATGTTGAGCATCTTTTCATGTGCCTCCTGGCCATCTGTATGTCTTTGGAAAAATGTTTATTCAGATTATCTGCCTATTTTTTAATTGGGTTGTTTGTTTTTCTTTGTTGTTGTATGAGTTCATTGTATGTTTTGGATACTAACCCTTTATCGGATAAATCTTTTGCAGGTATCATCTCCCATTCAGCAGGCGGCCTTTTCCTTTTGTGTATAGTTTCCTTTGCTGTGCAAGAACTTTTTAGTTTGATGTCGTTCCATTTGTTTATTTCTGCTTTTGTTTCCCTTGCTTGAGGAGACATATCTAAAAAAAAATCTGAGGGGACTGATGTCAAAGAGTATACTACCTGCTTTCTTCTATGAGTTTTGTGGTTTGTGGTCTCTTACATTTAGGTCCATTTTGAGTTTATTTTTGTGTATTGTGTAAGAAAATGTTCTAATTTCATTCTTTTATGTGTAGCTTTCCGGTTTTCCCAACACCACTTATTGAAGAGACTGCCTTTTCCCATTATGTATTCTTGTCTCCTTTGTCATAGATTAATTGATCATAAGTGTGTGGGTTTATTTCTGGACTCTCTTGACTGAATTATTATGGTTGTTTCTCATTGGGCCATTCAAAAAGCCAGGTTTTTATTCAGATTTAAGAATATCTACTAAGGGTTTCTGGGAAGGGACTGAGAGACACAGCTCCCCCCACCCCACCCCCTGGTTTTCCTACTAAATGACCCATTTGGTACCACCTGTAAGTTTGGCAATATGCACCAAGGTTTTTTCATATTTATGTATATCCTTTGACAGAGCAATTCAGTTTCTAAAAGTGTATCCTAAAGATGCTATGCTCTGCTAAAAGTGTATCCTAAAGATGCTATGCTCTGCTAAGTCGCTTCAGTCGTGTCTGACTCTGTGCGACCCCATAGACGGCAGCCCACCAGGCTCCCCCGTCCCTGGGATTCTCCGGGCATGAACACTGGAGTGGGTTGCCATTTCCTTCTCCAGTGCATGAAAGTGAAAAGTGAAAGTGAAGTCGCTCAGTCGTGCCCGACTGTTAGCGACCCCATGAACTGCAACCTACCAGGCTCCTTCATCCATGGGATTTTCCAGGCAAGAGTACTGGAGTGGGGTGCCGTTGCCTTCTCCGATCCTAAAGATAAGTTGTAACAATTCTTTTTATATTCTCAGTTCAGTTCAGTTGCTCAGTCGTGTCCGACTCTTTGGGACCCCATGAACCACAGCATACCAGGCCTCCCTGTCCATCACCAACTCCCAGAGTTTACCCAAACTCATGTCCGTCAAGTCGGTGATGCCATCCAGCCATCTCATCCTCTGTCGTCCCCTTCTCCTACTGCCCCCAATCCCTCCCAGCATCAGGGTCTCATCCAATGAGTCAACCCTTCGCATGAGGTGGCCAAAGTATTGGAGTTTCAGCTTCAGCATCAGTCCTTTCAATGAACACCCAGGACTGATCTCCTTTAGGATGGACTGGTTGGATCTCTTTGCAGTCCAAGGGACTCTCAAGAGTCTTCTCCAACACCACAGTTCAAAAGCATCAGTTCTTCGGCGCTCAGCCTTCTTCACAGTCCAACTCTCACATCCATACATGACCACAGGAAAAACCATAGCCTTGACTAGACGGACCTTTGTTGGCAAAGTAATGTCTCTGCTTTTGAATATGCTATCTAGGTTGGACATAACTTTCCTTCCAAGGAAAAATTCTAGATAATAATTAGTCCTTTGTCTTACATATTTGTTTAAATTATTTCCTCCCAGTCGGTGGCTTGTAGTTATGATTTTTTTCTTGTTAAATGTTTGGTACTTTGTATCCTAAGGAATATTTATTTGCCTGTGCCAAAGTCATTGACATTTTTTTTCCTACTTCTAAAGGTTTTATAGTTTTAGCTTTTACATGTAGGTGTATTGTCCATTTTGAATAATTTTTTATATTATGTGAGGTAAGGATCAGATTTATTTTTCTCCCATATAAAGATATATGGGAGCAAACACCATTTGTTGACAGGACTGTCCCTGTCTATTATAAACTGTCTTGTCACCTTTATGGAAATCAGTTGGCCATGTGTGGCTCTATGTGTAGAATCTCTGTCCCATTCATATATCTAGTCTTATCAGACATATCCATGTCACTATTGTAGTTTTTTAGAAAGTGTTAAAAGTAGGCAACGTAAGTCTTCTAAATGTGTTCTTTTTTGCCTCAAGAACTTTTGGCTATTCTGTGTCTGTAGTCTTGCATTTCCAATTGTAGAACTGTCTTAGTTTTCATTAAAAAAAAATGCCAGGATTTTAATTGTAATTGCACCGAATAAACAGAACAATTTGAGAAAGTAAGAATGTAAACGATAACTGTTTTCCAATCCATGAACACTGTAGCTTTCCAATCGTTTAGGTTGTCTTCTGGTTCCGTACAGAAATTTAGTTTGACTGTATTTGTCAACTTCAGTAACAGGCACTACTTATATAATAACTCAACTGACCTATTATTTGCTGGTCTTTGGCTACTCAGAGAATTCTGGCATTGCTGATTTCAGTGTCCCCAATTTTTGAAAAGGGAAGTGGTTAGGTAGACTTTTGAAAGAAACTTTTTCAAGAACAGAGGTAATTATTGTTAATCACCACAACAGTTTACTGTTTGGTGGCTAAATTGTGGGAAACAAGAACAACTTAATGTTAACTCTTCTTCAAAGCAAATGGATTCCATTCTGACTACCTCTCTATAAATAGAAGGCCAAACATCCCACGTGTTCAGGAAAGACTGTTATTGAGGATCCAAGATGTGGGAAGAAAAAAGGACAGGGCCAACCTTATCAATAGTTTCTAACCTTAAAGGCAAACGGAACCTTGCTTGCCTTGTCATCTTCCTGTTATTGCCGAGAGTGGCCAAGTAGGCAGAGGAGGAGCGGTAGTGTGTGGGCCTCTCCTGTCTGTAGTAACATGCTGGTCATATAGGAGGTCGGAGAACAGGACAATGCAATCACACTACTAAACCACAAACATCTTGTACAGTTTCTCAGCAAAAACAAGGCCATTTCCTACTTGGTATTTTGCAGAGTTCATTTCTTCATGTTTTTTTTTTTGGGGGGGGGCGGGGTGGAGTACCATGGGGTGTATAGTTATATTTATTTTGCACCACCTCTTTTGTGACATTGTGTATGTTGACAGTAAGGTTTAAGTGAGACATCGGTGATTGGTCAGGCCTTCTGAAGGCCATTTCTGCTGATTAAGGATTTTTTTTATATGAAAAACACCACGAATTCAGCAAAGCATCAGATCCATCAAGGAAAATTATATGGATAAGTTTGAGTAGAGGAGATTTGAAGTCTTTCTGTTCTTGTATACAATTACTGATGGTGTTTAGTATTACAGTGGATGCCAGCACATCTGACTAGTTGTTTTTCACTGGTACGTTTTAAAATCTACATTTGTCACTGCAAAATGTTAGTCAAGTTTATTTCCCTGCCCTTATCATTACCCTTTCCTCACACTTTAACTACAATTCAAAGGAAAGGATGAAGAAAAGAAAGCATATGTGTGGATATTGTTCAAAACAACGTGTATACTTCATTGTTAACAAAAACTTTTTTAACTGAAGTATAATTCATTTACAATATTGTGTTAGTTTCAGGTGTACAGCAAAGTGACTTTTTTATTTGTATATGTATTTTTATATTTTGTGTGTGTGTGTGTGTGTGTGTGTATGGCTTCCCTTGTGGCTCATCTGGTAAAGAATCTGCCTGCAATGCAGGAGACCTGGGTTTGATCCCTGGGTTGGGAGAACGGAAAGGCTACCCACTCCAGTATTCTGGCCTAGAGAATTCCATGCACTGCATAGTCCATGGGGTTGCAAAGAGTCAGACACGACTGAGCAACTTTCACTTTCATATATATTTTAGATTATTTTCCCTAGTTATTACAAAGTATTGTAGTTCCCTGTGCTATACATTAAATGTTTGTTACTCATTTATTTTCTATATAGTAGTTTATTAATCCCATACTCCTGATTTATCCTTCCCGCTGTTTTCCTTTTTGGTGACTGTAAGTTGTTTTCTCTCTGAGGCTGTTTTATACATAGATGCATTTGTATTGTTTTTTTTAGATTCTACATGTAAGTGATACAAGATTTGTCTTTATCTGACTTGCTTCACTTACTGTGGTATTCTCTAGGTCCATCCGTGTTGCTGCAAATGGCAGTATTTATTTTCTTATGGCCAGTCCTGTGTGTGTGTGTGTGTACATACATGTTAAACCAGTCATCTGTTGATGGGCATTTGGGTTGTTTCCATGTCTTAGCTATTATAAAGTGTGCTGCAATGAACACTGGGTGCATGTAGCTTGCAAATTAGTTTTCATTTTCCTGGATATATGCCTAAGAGTGGGATTGCTGGATCATATGGTGGCTCTATTTTTAGTTTTTCAAGGAAACTGCATACTGTTTTCTGTAGTGGTTGTGCCAAGTTACATAACCACTGACAGTCCAGGAGGGTTCCTTTTTCTCCACATCCTCTTCACCATTTATTATTTGTGGGCTTTTTGATAATGGTCATTCTGGTCAATGTGAGATGGTACCTCATTGGAGTTTTGACTTGCATTTCTAATAATTAGCAATGTGGAGCATCTTCTCAGGTGCCTATTGGCCATCTGTATGTCTTCTTTGGAGAAATGTCTTTTTAGGGTTTTCTAGTCATTTTTTATTTTGGGGTGGTTTTTTTTTTTTTGATACTGAGTTGTATGGACTGTTGTATATTTTGGAAATTAAGCCCTCAAGGTCACATCATTTGCAAATATATTCTCCCAGTCCATATCTTTTCATTTTGTTTATGGTTTCCTTTGCTATGTAAAAAACTTTTATGTGTGACTAGGTCCCATTTGTTTATTTTGGGATTTAGTTTTTTAGCTTGGGAGACTGATCTCAGAAAATACTACTATTATTTACATCAGGGAATGTTTTACCTATGTTCTCTTCTAAGAATTTTATGGTGTTACGTTTTACATTTAGGTCTTTAAATCATTTTGAGTTATTTTTAGATATCGTGTGAGGGAGTATTCTAATTTCATTGATATACATGAAGCTGTCCAACTTTTCCAGCACTGCTTGCTGAAGAGACTGTCTTTTCTCCATTGTATATTCTTGCCTCCTTTGAGGAAAATTAATTGATGATAGGTTTGTGGGTTTATTTCTGAGCCCATGATTTTAACCCAGTGCTGGCTCTTCCGAGGACAGCTAGACAGCTTTCCTAACAGTACAAAAATAGATGTCACTGTCTCTACAAACAGAGGCCAGAGAATTCTATCCAGTTCCAAATAGCAGCCAAGTCTAGCTTCAGGCTCTGCTGCTGCTGCTTCAGGCTCTAGGATACTAATTCTAGCAGCCCTTGCCTGAAGCAGCGATCCAGTGAATCCTTTTTGATGTTAACAGCTTCCTCCTATGACACTGTAGTCACCGAGAGGGAGTGTGTGTGTGTAGCAGGGAGCAGGAGCTGAGCAAGAAAATGGGACAGAGGATTCTTCAGTGTCTTAAGATCTACAAAGACCTTGCCTTTTCTTTTTTGCTCAACATGGTATCCACAATACCTAGCAGACCACCCATGTTGTTGGGTATGCTCCCAAGTATATTTTTAACAACCTTATTTGAGGGATTATTGTGAACTCTGTGCAACTTTCTAAGTTTTTACATAGGTGTACACACCTGTGAGACCCTTACCACAATCAAGATGATAAATATATCTGTTGTCCCCCAAAGTTTCCTGAGGCCTCTTGGGATTCCTTCCGTCTAGCCTATGCCCCACTTCACCTCACCTCCAGGCAACCACTAATTTGCTGACACTATTGATTAGCTTGCATTTTCTAGAAACTTATATAAATACAACTATACTGTATATAAGTTTGTCTGGCTTTCTTCACTCAGGGTATTAGAGATTCATGTTGTTATTCAGTTGCTCAGTTGTGTCCAGCTCTTTGTGACCCCATGGACTGCAGCACACCAGGCTTCCCTGTCCTTTACTGATCTCCTGGAGCTTTCTCAAACTCTTGTCCATTGAGTTGGTGATGCCATCCAACTGTCTCATCTTCTGTTGGCCCCTTCTCCTCCTGCCCTCAATCTTTCCCAGCATCAGGGTGTTTTCCAAAGAGTTGGCTCTTTGCATCAGGTGGCCAAAGTATCAGAGCTTGAGCTTCAGCATCAGTCCTTCCAATGAATATTCAGGACTGATTTCCTTTAGAATTGACAGCTTTGATCTCCGCACATGACTATTGGAAAAACCATAGCTTTGATTATATGGACCTTTGTCAGCAAAGTGATGTCTGTTTTTCAATACACTGTCTAGGTTTGTCACAGCTTTTCTTCCAAGGAGTAAACGTCTTTTAATTTCATGGCTGCAGTTACCATCTGCGGTGATTTTGGAGCCCAAGAAAATAAAGTTTGTCACTGTTTCATTTTTTTCGCCATCTATTTGCCCATGAAGTGATGGGACTAGATGCCATAATCTGTAAGTTTTTTTAATGTTGAGTTTTAAGCCAGCCTTTTCACTCTCCTCGTTCACCTTCATCAGAAGGCTCTTTAGTTCCTCTTCACTTTCTGCCATTAAGGTGGTGTCATCTGCATACCTGAGGTTATTGATACTGAGATTCATGTAGCATGTATCAATAGTTCATACCTTTGAATTGCTGAATAGTACATCCTGTGGACAAACTGAAACCACTGGGTGGCGTTTGGGGGCGCTTCGAGGAGCTCTGTTCTCCAGTGGAGTTTTCTTGTCCGTGCCTGGTCAAGCTGCGACTGTCATGTGCTAAAAATGGTAAATCATATCAGGTTCTAGTATAATGTAGCCTTTTCTTTCTAGTTTTTAGTGTGCACAGAGGAGTTATCATAAGCGCTTACTGAGCTCACTGGGCAGGGACGTGGGTCTCATGCCACGATTGTTTTATTGTTTGGGGGCATGTCCCCTGCTTCTGTGCATGGTTTTGTTGCTAAGCAAACAGTCTTTCTTGAATGATCTGGAATTCAATGACTCAGTAGGCAAAAGGGTTGAATTAGGTAGTTGATGTTTCCAAAATGACTTAATTTACGAAACGATAATTACAGCGCCTTGGATACATCATTCAGTGTTGAACTTGTTGACTTATAATGTGAAGTGAGTTGGTCACAAGCTGTTTATTTTGTCTAGGTGGAAAATACTGTTTTGGCACATGGGGCTACAGCCAGGAGTCCTAATTCTTGATTTCTTCCCACCTTTTCAGATTTTTTAGGTTTAGAGGTCTTCTGTTGGTCTTCCTTCTCCCTTTTTCAGTTGCTCCAACACGGGCACCTGTTAGCAGTACTCACAGTGGACCCCTCGCCAAGCTGGGGAGTTGGCCACCTGACCTCCTCTCCCCAGGGATATCTTTGCAGGATGTGCCAGGGATTCTCTGAAAATGAATCTGGTAGTAGAAATTGAGGAACTGTAGTCTCACTCTTACAAATATGTTCACTGATATCATTTAACTACAATTACTGTTTGCATGTCTCAGGAAAAGCCATTCTCCCCACTGCTGGTGGAAGTTCATAAAGATTCAGACATTCTGGAAGGGACTTCAGGAGTGTCATACAAAATAAGTGTGCACCTAAACACATCTTTATCTGTTACCTGCTTTATAAGCTTTCATTCCAAGTATGTTCACTACAGCATTACTTATAATTGCAAAGCCATGAAAATAAACGAAATGTCCACAAATTGTATTTTAGAATCCTACAAAGAATTTTAAAATATGATGAAAACTGATAGTGACACGGAAAGAAATTCATACTGCTAAAGGAACAACAAAAATGAGCATAGGACATAGACATAGCAGAGTTTGTGTGAGGGGTTACCTCCTGGCAGAGAAGCAGAATTAGATGAAATAAAGAGATTTTTGGGTTTTTTTGTTTCACTAAAGAAAATAAACTTTTTTACCAAAAGGAATAAATTGCTAATTGTTTGTATATTTATAAAAATACTAAGATATATAACCCAGTGGCTTCTTGTATAGAAGCCACCAAGTAGTTCAGCAGTGTAACTGAAAAAAGTAGGTCTGACAGAAACTTAATGTAGTATCTACACAGAGACAACTCTTTTATTTTACTATATCTGGGCTCAGTTCAGTTCAGTTCAGTCACTCAGTCGTATCCGACTCTTTGCAACCCTATGAATCGCGGCACACAGGCCACCCTGTCTATCACCAACTCGCGGAGCTCACTCAAACTCACATCCATCGAGTCGGTGATGCCATCCAGCCATCGCATCCTCTGTCGTCCCCTTCTCCTCCTACCCCCAATCCCTCCCAGCATCAGGGTCTCATCCAATGAGTCAACTCTTCATATGAGGTGGCCAAAGTACTGGAGTTTCAGCTGTAGCATCAGTCCTTCCAATGAACACCCGGGACTGATTGCCCTGATTGCCTTTAGGATGGACTTGTTGGATCCCCTTGCAGTCCAAGGGACTCTCGAGTCTTCTCCAACAACACAGTTCAAAAGCATAAATTCTTCGGCCCTCAGCTTTCTTCACAGTCCAACTCAAACATCCATACGTGACCAGTGGAAAAACCATAGCCTTAACTAGACAAAGCTTTGTTGGCAAAGTAATGTCTCTGCTTTTCAATATGCTATCTAGGTTGGTCATAACTTTCCTTTCAAGGAGTAAGCGTCTTTTAATTTCATGGCTGAAATCACCATCTGCAGTGATTTGGAGCCCAAAAAAAGAAAGTCTGACACTGTTTCCACTGTTTCCCCATCTATTTGCCATGAAGTGATGGGACCAGATGCCATGATCTTCGTTTTCTGAATGTTGAGCTTTAAGCCAACTTTTTCACTCTCCTCTTTCACTTTCATCAAGAGGCTTTGTAGTTCATCTGCACTTTCTGCCATAAGGGTGGTGTCATCTGCATATCTGAGGTTATTGATATTTCTCCTGGCAATCTTGATTCCAGCTTGTGCTTCTTCCAGCCCAGCGTTTCTCATGATGTACTCTGCATAGAAGTTAAATAAGCAGGGTGACAATATACAGCCTTGACGTACTCCTTTTCCTATTTGGAACCAGTCTGTTCCATGTCCAGTTCTA
>NW_011494958.1:935709-936614 GCF_000754665.1 Bison bison bison | reverse complement strand
GCCTGGCTTGGAGAATTTTGAGCATTTCTTTACTAGCGTGTGAGATGAGTGCAATTGTGTGGTGGTTTGAGCATTCTTTGGCATTGCCTTTCTTTGGGATTGGAATGAAAACTGACCTTTCCCAGTCCTGTGACCACTGCTGACTTTTCCAAATTTGTTGGCATATTGAGTGCAGCACTTTCACATAATCTTTCAGGATTTGAAATAGCTTAACTGGAATTCCATTGCCTCCACTTGACTTCACATTCCAGGATGTCTGGCTCTAGGTGAGTGATCACACCATCATGATTATCTGGGTCGTGAAGCTCTTCTTTGGACAGTTCTTCTGTGTATTCTCGGAGAAGGCAATGGCACTCCACTCCAGTACTCTTGCCTGGAAAATCCATAGAGGAGCCTGGTAGGCTGCAGTCCATGGTGTCGCTAAGAGTTGGACACGACTGAGTGACTTCACTTTCACTTTTCTCTTTCATGTATTGGAGAAGGAAATGGCAACCCACTCCAGTATTCTTGCCTGGAGAATCCCAGGGACGGCGGAGCCTGGTGGGCTGCCGTGTGTGGGGTCACACAGAGTCGGACACGACTGAAGTGACTTAACATTAGCATCTGTATTCTTGCCACTTCTTAATATCTTCTGCTTCTGTTAGGTCCATACCGTTTCTGTCCTTTATGGAGCCCATCTTCGCATGAAATGTTCCCTTGGTATCTCTATAATTTTCTTGATGAGATCTCTAGTCTTTCCCATTCTGTTGTTTTCCTCTATTTCTTTTCATTGATACCTGAGGAAGGCTTTCTTATCTCTCCTTGCTATTCTTTGGAACTCTGCATTCAGATGCTTGTATCTTTCCTTTTCTCCTTTGCTTCTCTTCTTTTCACAGCTATTTGTAAGGCCTCCCCAGACAGCCATT
>NW_011494958.1:934919-935609 GCF_000754665.1 Bison bison bison | reverse complement strand
CTGACACTGTTTCCACTGTTTCCCCATCTATTTGCCATGAAGTGATGGGACCAGATGCCATGATCTTCGTTTTCTGAATGTTGAGCTTTAAGCCAACTTTTTCACTCTCCTCTTTCACTTTCATCAAGAGGCTTTGTAGTTCATCTGCACTTTCTGCCATAAGGGTGGTGTCATCTGCATATCTGAGGTTATTGATATTTCTCCTGGCAATCTTGATTCCAGCTTGTGCTTCTTCCAGCCCTAGCGTTTCTCATGATGTACTCTGCATAGAAGTTAAATAAGCAGGGTGACAATATACAGCCTTTGACGTACTCCTTTTCCTATTTGGAACCAGTCTGTTCCATGTCCAGTTCTAACTGTTGCTTCCTGACCTGCATATAGGTTTCTCAAGAGGCAGGTCAGGTGGTCTGGTATTCCCATCTCTTTCAGAGTTTTCCACAGTTTCTTATGATCCACATAATCAAAGGCTTTGGCATAGTCAATAAAGCAGAAATATTTTTCTGGAACTCTCTTGCTTTTTCGATGATCCAGCAGATGTTGGCAATTTGATCTCTGGTTCCTTTGCCTTTTCTAAAACCTGCTTGAACATCTGGAAGTTCACGGTTCACGTATTGCTGAAGCCTGGCTTGGAGAATTTTGAGCATTTCTTTACTAGCGTGTGAGATGAGTGCAATTGTGTGGTGGTTTGAG
>NW_011494958.1:929682-934819 GCF_000754665.1 Bison bison bison | reverse complement strand
TCTTAATATCTTCTGCTTCTGTTAGGTCCATACCGTTTCTGTCCTTTATGGAGCCCATCTTCGCATGAAATGTTCCCTTGGTATCTCTATAATTTTCTTGATGAGATCTCTAGTCTTTCCCATTCTGTTGTTTTCCTCTATTTCTTTTCATTGATACCTGAGGAAGGCTTTCTTATCTCTCCTTGCTATTCTTTGGAACTCTGCATTCAGATGCTTGTATCTTTCCTTTTCTCCTTTGCTTCTCTTCTTTTCACAGCTATTTGTAAGGCCTCCCCAGACAGCCATTTTGCTTTTTTGCATTTCTTTTCCATGGGGATGGTGTTGATCCCTGTCTCCTGTACAGTGTCATGAACCTCCATCCATAGTTCATCAGGCACTCTATCAGATCTAGTCCCTTAAATCTATTTCTTACTTCCACTGTATAATCATGAGGGATTTGATTTAGGTCATACCTGAATGGTCTAGTGGTTTTCCCTACTTTCTTCAATTTAAGTCTTAATTTGGCAATAAGGAGTTCATGATCTGAGCCACAGTCAGCTCCCCATCTTGTTTTTGCTGACTGTATAGAGCTTCTCCATCTTTGGCTGCAAAGAATATAATCAATCTGATGTTGGTGTTGACTATCCGGTGATGTCCATGTGTAGAGTCTTCTCTTGTGTTGCTGGAAGAGGGTGTTTGCTATGACCAGTGCGTTGTCTTGGCAAAACTCTTATTAACCTTGCCCTGCTTCATTCTGTACTCCAAGGCCAAATTTGCCTGTTACTCCAGGTGTTTGTTGACTTCCTACTTTTGCATTCCAGTCCCCTGTAATGAATAGGACATCTTTTTTGGGTGTTAGTTCTAAAAGGTCTTGTAGGTCTTCATAGAACCATTCATCTTGAGCTTCTTCAGCGTTACTGGTTCAGACATAGGCTTGGATTACCGTGATATTGAATGGTTTGTCTTGGAAATGAACAGAGATCATTCTATCGTTTTTGAGACTGCATCCAAGCACTGTATTTCAGACTCTTTTTGTTGACCATGATGGCTACTCTATTTCTTCTGAGGGATTCCTGTCCATAGTAGTAGATACAATGGTCATCTGAGTTAAATTCACCCATTCCAGTCCATTTTAGTTCGCTGATTCCTAGAATGTCGACGTTCAGTTTCGCCATCTCCTGTTTGACCACTTCCAATTTACCTGGATTCATGGACCTGACATTCCAGGTTCCTATGCAATATTGCTCTTTACAGCATCGGACCTTGCTTCTATCACCAGTCATATCCACAACTGGGTATTGTTTTTGCTTTGGCTCCATCCCTTCATTCTTTCTGGAGTTATTTCTCCACTGATCTCCAGTAGCATATTGGGCACCTACTGACCCGGGAAGTTCCTCTTTTAGTATCCTATCATTTTGCCTTTTCATACTGTTCATGGGGTTCTCAAGGCAAGAATACTGAAGTGGTTTGCCATTCCCTTCTCCAGTGGACCAAATTCTGTCTTATTTTACTAATAAGGTTAAGGTTATATCTGGGTTACCTAACCTTATTAATAAAATTTTAAAATTACTATTAAATCTTGTGGCCATATCTAAAGCAGAACATGAAAAGAGAAAACATTCTCTCTAAATAAATTTGTTGTTAATGTCATGATAAAAAATTGCACCTAGTTGTTTAAGCTGAACTCTTAAAATATTAACTCTGTAAAATCTGTTGTTCACAGTGCTACAAATTTTAAATGTATTTTAATTTTAAGAGGGAAAAAGTAACTCTACCTGTAAACTAATGGAACTGTCAAAAATAAAATGATAAAAAATAGTTCAGTAAAATGTACACTTCTGTTTTCTGACTACCTTAGCAGAGCTGCAGGTTTTTTTTTTTAATTTTATTTCATGTATTTTACACAGAATAATACAACAAAGGATAATTGTCTTGGTTAAAATTCTTATAAATGACCTGAAAATTTATTAGCTCTTCTGTTTTTAATGGCAAATTTATCACTAAGTAACTGAGTTTGAAAAAAAAAAAATTAAAAGCACTTCTATTCAACCCTTGAAATCTAGGATCTAGCTGTATAGTCTATCAATTTTATGATTTAAAAAAAGAAAATAGCTATAATCTTTTCTAAATAACTACCTATGATTAAAAAATCCTGGCATATTGATAGCTTTAAGGAGATGGTAGAAAAATATATTCCATATCAGATTGCTTTGGCCATGGCAGATTTTCTACATGGAAATGATTTGAAAACTAGAAGTTTTTACTGGTTTCCAAGACAACAGTCTTGTTCAGTACTTATTGATTTGTTATAGATTCCCTTATTATTTTGGTTATAAAACAGCCAAACCTCATTCCTTGGTCTGTGGTTGCCCTAAAAATTTGGCAAATATCAAAGATCTTCCATTGCGCCTTGATTTCTTCTTATTTAAATACAGGGAAAGTAATTGGCAGAGCAAAGACTAGAAGCCGAGTCTCGTAATGCCCAGGGATGCCCCTTCCCCTACATGACATAATCACTCACTGGCAATGAGAGTTATTGCCAACTCTCAATGGCAGTAGTTTCAATATTGAAACTATTACATATATAATAAGAACTCAGTATCCTTAAAGGCAAACAACAGTGAAAATTTGACTCATTCCATGTAGCAACTGTAAATTAACAGGAAAAAAATATAAAATTTTCTGTAGTTCAGACAATAAACTTAATTCTCTACTGATAATGTCAGGGCGAGCCAGTGATTAAGAGTTAGTTACACAATGAAATACTTATTCTCAGTAACTGAAATGAAAAGTCTTACTTATTCCATTTGGTGATATGGTCCGTTGTAGCTTGAGTACATGAAAAACAGAAACTGTTACTAGCATCAAGGTTTTCTTCTTGGTCATTGATCCTGCAAGTGATGAGGTTGCACTTAATCCACAAACACCTGGGCTTATGTGGTCTTGGACTCAACTTGTTAGAATTCCTATCTCTTATCATTATACTTTGAAATAATTCTATCAACCCCGTTTCATATCTTATCTATATGTGGGAGCTGAAATTATTTAGCCCAATGGCCTACTGTAGGGCGTAACTTGAATTAACTATGTTTTCCTGAGATTGATATAGTGTTGATATTGAACTTAGGAGTTAGGTGTTTTCAAAACATATTTACGGCTTGTGTGTAAGATACACATGTTATCCAGGTATTATATGTGTATACCTATTTGCAACTGACAGGCTGTTTGGAGGCATCTGAGCTACTGCCATAATTGCTTTTAACAATGCACGTTAATTTGCTTCGTGCAAACTGAGTGTCATCATTATTTTAACTATTAAGAAAATGTTTGATTAGATTCATCCACTTACATCTGTGAATAAAGAAAACTACAACAGTTCTGACATTTCCAACAGCACCTGGATATCAACTGCTCCCTAACTGCCTTCTAACCTGAGATGCAGTTTAAGTCTGGATTCATAAAGCTAGAGGAAACCTTGGGGGGAAACTGGGTTTAAACCCTTACCTGACCAAGGCAGGTCAGAGGGGGCAGAAAGGAGTGGTGGCTTGCCCCAGGGCGCACCACTGAGTGATCAAGAGCCAGAGTCAGGCCTCCAGGTTTCCATCCAGAGCTCTGTGATGCTGCTTTCCCCTTTTCTCAGGTCGTGGCACACAGAGAAAATGACATTGTTTTAAGACATGCTGAGGTAAACTGCAGGGGACATAGGACTTCATGAAAAATTCATGACAGTTTCTATTAAAAAATTATGAAATGTGTAAATTACAGAGGATCTTTAAAAATCAAATCCTGTTTTTAACACACAACCTCTTGTAATTCTCCTTGCTTCATCACTGCAGTTTGGTGGAAGCACCTCCTGTGTCGGAGAAGCTGCCTTTGGACACCTACACTCTAGGTTGATAACCACTGAATTACAATGAGTCATGTAAGACTGTGATCACTTAGTCATAAGTTCAGTAACCCACTTACATAACCCTATAATGTTAATTCAAATATACTCAGCTTGGATTTCTCCATAGCCACCACCCTCAAACTGACATTTAACATATACACTGAATCAGCGTACATGACTGCTGACTGATACTTCTTCCAGTGACTACTGAATGTCACGAAGACAGCTGACATTACACAGCAATGAAGTGGCTACAGTCTAGCCCAGCTGGCATACATTTCAAAATTGATTATGAAAATATGAAAGGTTAACAAGTTCTATTAGCACTTATAAATAGATTGATTTCTATAAAACATTTTTAGTAATTTACATTTTAAAATATACATACTGAGCACAAGGACAAACTAAAAAAATGTATTCAATGATACTTATGAAGAGTTAAGTAACGGTTCATCTCCTATTTTCCATTTGTCTTTGACCTGCTTACTTACTCTTGATTCACAGAAACTGGGACTGTTTTTGAAATTTAATAACTTTCTGGGGTTAGCTGGAGGCTAGTTATGAAAAAGGAAACACCTCAATTCTGAGTATAAAAGCTGCCTTGCTTGCATACTGGTTACTTCAAGAACCCCAAAAGGTACTACTTGTGCATGCTAAGTCTCTTCGGTTGTGTCTGACTCTTTGTGACCCTATGGACCATAACCTGCCAGGCTCCTCTGTCCATGGGATTCTCCAGGCAGGAATACTGGAATGGGTTGTCATGCCCTCCTTCAGGGGACCTTCCCAACCCAGTGATTGAACCCGCATCTCAATGTCTCCTGCATTGGCAGGTGGGTTCTTTACGATTAGTGCCACCTTCTATTCAGAATCAATGTGATGTTCATGAAGAGAAACATACAGCTGAATGCCTGTCTCATCCCCATCCCATTAAAATTAGTGAAATACACAGCTGTCACAGCAGAGACAATAGTGTATTGACTTTAATAGTAGTTAGAGCCAGCAGGAAAAGACAAAAACATACCACAAATACAAAGATAAAAGTGAAAAACTGAGTAATGGCTATTTAACTTACTCACATAGAGGTACAGGATTCAGTGCTCATAGAGAATCTTGGCTTTATTCCCTGGAGGGTCCCACCACATTTTTAGTTGCCTATCCCCGCCTCCAAATGTCAGACCAAAATGAATCACAGTAAACTCTGGATGACTGCTGTACTTCACTGAAAGAAGTTATTTGTTACACGGCAATCACCTACATTATGGCAAAAAC
>NW_011494958.1:928694-929582 GCF_000754665.1 Bison bison bison | reverse complement strand
AGCCTGTGACCTATAAACATACTCAGCAGGACAAGCTCACGCCTCAAAGAGAAACTGCCCTGAGTCTCTGGAAGGAGATCGGACGCCACTCCACTCAGCCCCACGGGAGCTCCGGTCCCGACGTCATAGAGGGCGCGTCCTGTAGGCCAGGTGTGTGCTCACCACCCTATGCAGGGGTCTGGGCAGTCCCGCAGGTACGTCTCAAATTGACCTTTGGTAACATCTATCAAGACTGTGTACACCGTCAGCTGAAAGAAAAGTCAACTTTTACTTTAAGGATGTTTTCAGTTCTAAGATGACCCTACTTGTATTAGCATTTTTTATGGAACTGCTTATGAAGTTTCTTAACATTAAATTTGTTGTTGTCCAATCGCTGAGTTGTGTCTGAAATCTTTGCAGCCCCATGGACTGCAGCACGCCAGGCTTCCCATTGTGGATTATATATATGTGTGTGTGTGTGTAAAGACACAAAACAAAAGATCCACATAATAAGTCAATAATAATGAAAACAACTGACTTCAATAGAACCATTACCACGCTATAAACAGGTATGGGAGAGAATGTTCAGTTCTTTACAAGGTCTTGATTCTGTGCCATACACTGCTTCACAATGCTTTAAGGCTCACTTAATGCTCCTCAGTGCATACTTTGCAAAGACCAGTAGTGTACTGTGGAGAATAGAGTGTAGCTTTGGCTTTCCTTATCCTGGAACCATTTCTCAAGCAGTGAGGAAAACTATGCAGACACGCAGGTTAGAAGGTACACACCCAACTCACCAAGAATCTGTAAGTAACCCAACTGTGAATTCAAGCAAAGACGGCGTGGGCAAAATGAGACATTAGGGTCGGTGGGCAGAGGGAAAGCTTCCCTCAGAAGCCAGGTTCTCAT
>NW_011494958.1:915438-928585 GCF_000754665.1 Bison bison bison | reverse complement strand
TGCCATTTCCTTCTCCAATGCAGGAAAGTGAAAGTGAAGTCGCTCAGTCATGTCTGACTCTTAGCGACCTCATGGACTGCAGCCTACCAGGCTCCTCTGTCCATGGGATTTTCCAGGCAAGAGTACTGGAGTGGGGTGCCATTGCCTTCTCTGACACTGATCTTAGGGTTTAGCAAAAGGCGGCAAGGAACAAATGGGAAAAATCAGAGGAATCAGAAACATGCAAGAGGGGGGCTATTAGCAAACTGGATGATCAGAAGACTTTTGCAAATTTTAGCTAAAGAGTAGGGAAAAGGCTGTACTAACGTTTAAGAAAAAAACCTAATCCACTAAGAAAGCTGTCTAAAAATAGACTTCAGACTTCCTTTTGTCTAGTATTAGGTGTTAGTTGCAGCATACAGCATTGAATTCCTCATGGATGGAGAAGTCACTAATAACATGCTAAATTCAATCCAAATGCCATGTAAGTAAAGCTGGAAATAATATTCTGACCAAACTGTATATCAAGCTGCAGTGACTAACTTCTTTGTCACACCCCAAGAGTTATGGTTTTGGTCACACAAAAACATTTTAAAAAGCAGCCTTAAGCCAAACATGACTTGGAATTCTAGCTCTGATTGATCCAAGACAAAGGGGAAAGATAAAACATGGGATCAAATTCTTTTCCTAAAATCAAAAATACATATATATACACACACACACACATATGTACATATATTGAAAAAAAATACCTTGTTGAGGATAGGTTTTGTTGACAAGACATCATATATGGTTGCAAATGAGATATTCTAAAACACAAAAATAGTTATATTTAGTACATTAAATGCAGATGTTGGCAGCTTTATCCACACAAATGGGTCATTAGACCAAGATATTCTTCAATCAACCTCCCCTAACCCCCATGAAAGAATTTCCCTTGGGTCACTGTTCAGGTGATGATTCTAATATAGCATGCTTGCTTGCTTTCTCTTCCTTCCTTCTTGGATTCCTGAGATTCAACTCCACAGAGTGGTGTCCACCATTAACAAGGGAAAAGTACAGCGAAATTTTGCTCTTTATGTTAAAAACTCAGTGGAAACTGTCCAGAGACAATGACTGTTAGGAGGTTTATAAATTCTTAAAGGCCAATGAAAAATGTTAGAATGGAGATAATCTTTAGTAGTCACCATTTCTCTATATGACACTGGGAATGTACCTCTTGGGTTGTCTGGTTCAGACACATCTTCGCAGGTGTTCTGCGATCATCAAGGAAGAAGGGATTTTTCCATCGGTCATAATTTGTTTGTACCACATACCATCTACCGTGCTTGGGGTCGAGTCTAGATACAAAGAGAGATTTCTCCTAGGCTTCACACCTTAAATCCACACATGTCTGTCTATGCTTTAGTTTCTGCTTGTTTTGCTTGAGCAAATGTACTTACTCATATATATCCAGAGACTGTTTTCTGTCTCGTGTAATCACACAACCCTCCCCAGACTGGTTGCCTCCCAGGATAAAGTATGCTGGGGCCAATATCTTGGTTTTGGTCAATATATTCTTGGTTTCTTCATAACTACAAAGAAACATTTAGAACAAAGGAAAAACTTTTAGTTGACCTGAAATGGAAATTTTTAGCTGTGGAAACTAAGGGAAAACATCTGAGGAACATGTTTTTCTAAAAAGAATAGTGAACAATGGCTCAGGGAGAAAACAGTCCTTCGCTCCTCACAGTGAAACAGTGACATCAAACGTGAAGGACAAACGAAATGATCATCATCTACCCTTACAGTCTATATACCTTTCACTCAACAACAGAACTAGGGAAAATAATATAAATTATTTTATTACTTGAAAATCAGAGCTATCAAAAATGGAAATGGATTTTCAAAGAAGACTACTAAATCGTATGCCCTGGAAATCAAGACTAATGCCCATTTATTTTAGGTCATTTGCATGGTAGTACTGGCTAAAGGCAGTTTTGCTACTACCAGATTTATGTAGCAGCACAGAATATAACTTCTAGGTTAACAGGTATTACAATTTAAATGAAGATTTTGTTACACAAAATTCTTTTTTGTATGGGTGGGGGATTGTTTGCATACCAAGAAAACTTCATAGATGCCCTTCACAGATACACTGCTGCTGCTGCTAAGGTGCTGCAGTCGTGTCCGACTCTGTGCGACCCCATAGACGGCAGCCCACCAGGCTCCTCCATCCCTGGGATTCTCCAGGCAAGAATACTGGAGTGGGTTGCCATTCCCTTCTCCAATGCATGCATGCATGCTAAGTCGCTTCAGTCGTGTCCGACTCTGTACGACCCTATGGACAGCAGTCCACCAGGCTCCTCTGTCCACAGGATTCTCTAGGCAAGAATGCTGGAGTAGGTTGCCATTTTTTCTTGCTATAAACACACACACACACACACATAAACATGCAGAATTCCATGTTAGTGTCAAAGGTTCACCTAAGAAATTCTGAAATAGTTTCTCAATGGAAGATAAAGCTCAGAAGTATTTTAATATTAGTACTTTAAGAGAAACTACTTTAAAAGGTTCATGTACCATGATGCAAAGATGGTTTCAACATCCACAAACTAATCAACTTTATACACCCATTAAGCAATGAAGGATAGATGAATGGATGAAGAAGTTGTGGTACATACATACAATGGAATATTACTCAGCCATAAAAAAGAATGAATTTGAGTCAGTTATAGTGAAGTGGATGAACCCAGAGCCTGTTACACAGAGTGAAGTACATCAGAGAAAAACAAATACTGTATATTAACACACATGTGGCAGAGAGATGGCACTGATGAACCCATCTGCAGGGAGGGAGGGAGATAGACACAGAGCATGAACCTGTGGACACAGTGAGGGGAGGACAAAGTGTGACATGCAGAAAGTAGCATCGACATATACACACTGCCACCTGCAAAGTGGAAGCTGGGGAGAAGCTGCCGTGTAACAGCGAGCCCGGTGTGGTGCTCTCTGACGACTTAGGTGGGGGGAGGAGAGGGAGGTTCAAGAGGGAGATGATACATGTATAATGAAGGCTGAACTGCATTGTCATATGGCAGAAAAAAACTATAAAGCAATTCCAATTAAAGAATAAAAAAATAAAAGATAAAAATATGATCTTAACAGATGCATTTGACAAAATTCAACATCTCAAAACAGTGTGTGCAGAGGGAACATACCTTAACATAATTAAGGGCCATATAAGAGAAGCTCACCATTAACATTATACTCAATAGTGAAAAGTTAAAAGTTTTTCCTCTAAGATTAGGAACAAGACAAACTTGTCCACTCTCACCATTTTTATTCAATATAGTATTGGTAGTATTAGCCAGAATAATCAGGCAAGAAAAAGAAATAAAAGGTATCCAAATCAGAAAGGAAGAAGTGAAATTGTCACTATTTGCAGATGATATAATACTATAATACTCTCCACGAAAAAAACTTTTAGGAATAATAAATTCAGTAAAGTTTCAGGACATGAAATCAGTATACAACAATCAGTTGTGGTTCCATACACTAGTAACATGATCAGAAAGAGAAATTAAGAAAATCGTCCCATTTGCAATCACATCCAAAAGAATAAAATACACGGGAATAAATTTAACCAATGCGTGAAAAACCTGTACACTGAAAACTATAAGACACTGATGAAAGAAGCAGAAGATGCAAAAAACCAAAGATATTCCATGGTCATGGATTGGAAGAATTAATGTTAAAATGTCCATACTACCCCAAAGAAATCTACACAGATTCACTGCAACCTCTCTTAAATTCTAAAGGCATTTTTCACAGAAATAGAACAAACAATCATAAAATCTGTATGGAATAACAAAGGCCATGAATAGCCAAAGCAATCTTGAAAAAGAAGAACATCTATATTTCAAACTGTATTACAAAGCCACAGTAATCAAAACCATGCTGCTGGCATAAAAAAACGATCAGTGAAAGAGAATAAACAGCCCATAATTTATGAAAAAGGAACCAGGAATACACACTGGGGAAGAACAATCTCTTCAAAAGATGGTATATGGGAAACTGGACAGCTACATGCAAAGGGATGAAACCAAACCACTGTCTCACACCATACACAAAAATAAAAATGCATTAAAGATTTAAACCTTAAGACCTGAAATCATAAAACTCTTAAAAGAAAAACAGGTAATAACGCTCCTTGACACGACGGCAATAAGTTCTAGATCTGACACACAGACAAAGGTAACAAAGACAAAAATAAACAAGTAGGACAATGTCAAACTAAAAAACTTCTACACAACAGATAAAACCTTCAACAAAATGAAAAGGCAACCTACTGAACTGGATAAAATATCTGTAACTCATACATCCGATAAGGATTTAATATCCAAAGTATATATAGAACTGACACAACTCAATAGCAAAAAACAGACAATCTGATTAAAAAACGGACAGAGGGTCTGAACAGACATTTTTCCAAAGATGAGATACAGGTGGCTAACAGGTGCATGAGAAGGTGGGAAATGCAAACCAAAGCAAGGATAAGGATCATCTCACACCTGTCAGACTGGCTATTATCAAAAAGACAAGAGATAAGTGTTGGCCAAGAAGTGGAGAAAAGGGAACCCTGTGACATTTGGTGGAATGTAAATTGGTGCAGTCACTACGGAACCACCAGTATGGAGGTTCCTCAAAAAACTAAAATTACCACACAACCCGGCAATCCCACTTCTAAGTAATGATCTGAGGACATGAAAACACTAACTCTAAAAGATATTCGCACCCCCATATTAACTGCAGCATTATTTACCATAAGCCAAGTTATGGAAACAACCTAAGGAAGGATGAATGGATAAAGAAAATGCGGTATATATACAATAGAATATTATTTAACCATAAAAAAGAATGAAATCTTGCCATTTGTGACAACATGGATGGGCCTTGAGAGCATTTTGCTAAATTAAATAAAGACAAATACCATGTGATCACACTTAGAAGTAGAATCTACAACAAAACATTTTAAAATTCACAGGTATAGAGAACAACCTGGTGGCTGACAGAGGTGGGGCAGGGTGGTGAGAGGTGGGTGAAGGGGATCAAAAGGTACAAAATTCCAGGATAAAATCAGTCCTGAGGGTGCCATGTACATCACAGTGACTACAGTTAATAATACTGTACCGCATATTTGAAAGTTTCATAGAGAATAAACCTAAAAATTTTTCATCACAAGGAAAAAAATCGTAACTGTGTGGTGACAGATGTTAACTAGACTTATTGTGATCATTATGCCATATATACAAATATCTAAACATTTTGTAGCATGCTTCTTATACTAATATGTCAATTATACCTCAAGGAAAAATATAAAAATAAAAAATCTGATAATAAAGCAACTAAACAGATTACCTTGTGCTATTTTCTAGAACTGATCTAATGATAAACCCTACCCACTGGGCATCTTTCTTTCCCAAAATCCATTCCATGACACCTGGAAGAGATAAAACACACACAGTGTCACAGGACCTAGAAGAGATTAAACTATTAAGCAGAAACCACAGCCTAGCCTTCTTAAAACAGCTATGAAATTCCCATTTCATTTAAGAGCTCTCTACTTACCCATAAAACCACCATCTATACTGAAGCGTTCATTGAGCGTAACACTAAACAGTCCCTGAAAAGAAAACAAAGCCGTGAGGTCAGAAACCTCCACCATCCTATTTAAGCCCTCTCACTGTGCTCTTTTGTTTTTTTTTAAATTTATTTTCTTTTTTTTCTTTTTTTTTTTTCTTTTAGACCCCATGGACTGTAGCCTACCAGGCTCCTCCGTCCATGGGATTTACCAGGCAAGAATACTGGAGTGGGTTGCCATTTCCTTCTCCAGAGACTGTGCTCTTTTGTATACTGTTATATCAGGGCCTAGACTGGGGACTTCAGGGTGTGGGGGGAGAGAAAAAAAAATCAAGGCATGATACTACTTTTTAGAAGTTCAAAGCATGTTTCACATCTAGTGTGTGAGATAAGTAGATAGATGTTATTGGCCACACTTTTCCAACAAGGAAATTGAAGTGCAAGGACTTAATGACTAACTTGCCTGAGGGCCAGAGCCATGGCCAGATTCCAAGGTTTACACTCAGCCCTAGTGACCCAACCATGGGCTTTATGTCCAAAAAAGGCTCAGAAATCTTCGCTTCCTCCTACTCTTCTCTACCTCATGAGCTAAAGGTAACAAGAAGTACAATGGGACGACCTGGGGCTTCATATTCTTTTCAGGTTCTCACTTTCTTAGACTCCATCATTCACACAGAGCTACCTGTAAAATCTGGTAACAACAGATTCCTTACTGGTTTGAATCCTGTTAACATGCCCACGTAGCCAGCAAAGGTTGTTGCCCTGAAGAGAGTTTTATTGTTCCTCTGGAAGTCCAAATTCACTGTTAAAGGTTTTAGTTCCTCAGTTATGACCCAAGTATCATTATTTATATTCCACCTACAAAAGACAAATTTCAGTGACATTTAATAACAGTGACAATAAGGATGAGTATGAAGACTATGGTCAAGTATTATGCTGTGCTGTGTGCTGTGCTTAGTCGCGCAGTCGTATCTGACTCTTTGTGACCCCATGGACTGTAGCCCGCCAGGCTCCTCTGTCCAGGGGAATTCTCCAGGCAAGAATACTGGAGTGGGTTGCTATGCCTTCTTCCAGCAGATCTTCCCAATCCAGGGATCAAACCCAGGTCTCCCACACTGCAGGTTGATTCTTTACTATCTGAGCCACCTGGGAAGCCTGGTCAGATATTACAGCAGGTGCTTTATCGACCCAATCCCCAATGATCAATATTCATAAGGATTTTCCAATATAGGTAAGTTTTATCTTCCATTTTCCATGATAATACTGAGGATCAGAGAAGTTAAGTAACTCCCCTAACATGACACAGCCTATAAATAGCAAATCCCAGATAATATTTAGGTCTCCAATTACAAAGCACTGTCATATTTTTTTTTCTGGAAGGTAAAGAAGACACATGAAATAGAATGCTATTCTTGTACTCTCAACTGAATAGGAGCATGCTTAATCTGGTCTCAAAACTAAAAAATCTAGGGTCTTCCTTTCTGGTCATATTCTGGGAATGACTTGGTACTTAACTTTGTCATCAATGTAATACTACCTGCTCTTCTTAGGGACTGAGACATACCACATTGTTTTGTTTTGTTTTTTTACTTACCCAAGAAATACTCCAAAATCCAAGTTTCGCCCATGTAGTAGATGACCTAAATTGAAAGCAAGCAGAAGAGACGTGTAACAGCAATTATGACAGGACGATTGGTTCTAAACGAAAGCTGGACACTTAATTTTGGTTAAGTAATATTCCTGACTATTCAATTAAACAGTAAGAATTAAGTAGCACCTAACATCACAAGCCTTAACAAGATGAAAAGGCTGTCCCTGTCACACTGGCCAGATTCCCCCTCGGTACCTGAGAGCACAGGGCTCCAGGTAAGACTAGAAGATGGGGAAAGATCAGCGGCCATGGTTTCACCATGACACTGTCCTCCTCAGACAAAGCTATCTCGGCCTCACCTAATGTGACTTACCAACACACTTCCCTTCAGGGATTGTCACCTACAGCTGTACCCAGAGTATAGGTCAAAAAATAACAGTGAATCAGGGTACATCACCCTGGGCCTTGTAATCTAAGGACTTGTCAGGAAAAATATGGAAAAGTGAAGTTGGTCTACACAGGATCCATTGGCCCGAAAATGATGGGAGAAACTCTGTTCTGCCCCTGTGAGTACTTAGATCAAATCACAAATAGGGGTATAAGTAGCCTATGAGGGAAAGAAAGAATGTTTTCAGTCCTGAAACAATTTGTGCAAGAGGTCTGCATGCCTAAATTAAACTTTAATAGCTGTTACAGTGATTTAAAAATAAGAACAGTTTTCAATTCACTTTCCAAAAAAAAAAAAAATCAAGATCTATAAAACCCTATGCAACATGCACATAAATGCATAGCAAGTCTGTATTTTAAAAGTTCTGATTTCATTTATTTCAAGATTTTTCTTCTATTTTGTGCTTTGCACCACCTACCCTCCCCCAGCACACATTCATTTACCTTCTTTGTCTTCTGTTATTATTGAAGTACAAATGGTAAAAAATTCATAGAAAATATTGAATAAAATAATCTCTCCTATGAGAAAAAAAAGGAAATTTTCTGGTCAATATGCAGAATCGTGACATTGTCAGGAAAATTCTTTTTTAAGAAAATGTGTAACTATCGTCATCATGTGAGTTTTTGCTTGGGCAAACGTTAAGTGTCTGCAGATAATCTGAGTGAGCCTGTATGGCTGGTGGGGCAGGGGTCTCTCCCTCTGTCAAAGGCAATGTGGGAATTCACTGAGGAAAGGATAGCCTTTTTAGTCAACAGTAATGTCAATTGGAAAGAACTTGAACTTTGATCCCTAACCCATACCATATGCATGTTAATTCGAGATACACCATGGGCCTATCTGTAAAAAGTAAACAAAAGTCATAGAGAAGAAAACACGTAAGAATTATGTTTTGGGGGTAGGCAAATATCACTTATGTTAGTCGCTTAGTCATGTCTGACTCTTTGTGACCCAATGGATTAGATCCCGCCAGACTCCTCTGTCTGTGGAATTCTCCAGGCAAGAATACTGGAATGGGTAGCTTATCCCTTCTCCAGGGGATCTTCCCAACCCAGGGATCAAACCCAGGTCTTGAGCATTGCAGGCAGATTCTTTACCAGCTGAGTCACAAGGGAAGCCCAAGAATACTGGAGTGGATAGCCCATCTCTTCTCCAGCAGATCTTCCCAACCCAGGAATTGAACCAACCGGGGTCTCCTGCATTGCAGGCAGATTCTTTACCTACTGAAACTATGGCTCAGCTGGTAAAGAATCTACCTGCAATGTAGGAGACCTGAGTTCGATCCCTGGGTTGGGAAGATCCCCTGGAAAAGGGAAAAGCTACCCACTCCAGTATTCCAGCCTAGAGAATTTCATGGACTGTATAGTCCATGGGGTCAAAAAGAGTCGGAAACACTGAGCGACTTTCACTTTCACTTTCTTTACCAACTGAGCTATCAGGAAAGCCCCAATTAAACCATAAGAGTGAATATAACACACTCAACAAAATGCCCAAATAAAAGAGAGTGACACTATCACATGGAGAATCAGCAAGTGGAAAAAAGGCTTGTATCAATACTATGCTAACTGTCAATGGTCAAAATCACTTTGAAAAACTGGTTGGCAGAGACTCCAAGACTAAATACTCAGCTAACCTATAACCCAGGTCATATCCCAGAGAAATACGTGTACATGCCCATCAAAAAACATGAACAAGAATGTTCGTAACTCAAATGTGGAAATGACAAATATCCTAGTCGTACAATAGCCTACTGCCTATAATGGTATGTGCAAGAAACCAGACAACAGCTCATATTGTTTGGCTCTATTTGTACGACGTTTAAGGGGCAAAACTAACCTAAGGTGAAGTCCAAATAGTGGTTACCAAGAAGTTCAGAATCATGCAGAATGGAGCAGGCTGGATTGCTGTAATTTGTTTCTGTATCTTGTTCTGAGTTGTGATTAAATGCACGTATGCATGGGGAGTGCCGGGTGGTGCAGTGGTAAAGAGTCTACCTGCCAATGCAGGAGATGTGGGTTTGATCTCTGGGTTAGGAAGCTCCCCTGGAGTAGGAAATGGCAACCCATTCCAGTATTCTTACCTGGAAAATGCCAGGGACAGAGGAGCCTGGCAGGCTACAGTTGGACATGACTGAGACACACACACTCCTGGATTTTAAAAATTCTATTGATCTGTATTCCTAAGATCTATGTACTTCACTGTATGCATTAACATACCCCAATAAAAAATTGGGGGTACTTTAATAAACTTTGTAAAACTGCAGTGAACTTTACCTAAAGGGATTTCAGTTACAGCTGCAATCCCCTTCATTTCCTCCTCGAAAGGGCCAGGGAAGTTGCCAAGCAGACCAGGCTGAAAAACAAATACATTAACAATCATTCAACCTGAACTGTAGCTTTGAGATTTGGTTCTTTTACATATACTCTGTACTAGCCATTGTTGCCACAACAGGTGATCAAAGCTTATTTTTTTTGCCTAAGGGGTTAAAACCTGTGTTTTTAAAAATTAATTAATTAATTTTTGGCTTTGCTGGGTCTTCCTTGCTGCGCTCGGGCTTTTCTCTAGCTGTGGCAAGCAGGGCTACTCTCTAGGTGCCGTGCGAGGGTTTCTCCTTGCAGTGGCTTCTCTTGTTGTGCAGCATGGACTCTAGGTGCGAGGGCTAGAGTAGTAGTTGGAGCAGCAGGTGGAGTAGCAGTTGGAGCGGTAGCTGGAGCAGCAGGTGGAGCAGATGGAGCAGCAGACGGAACAGGAGCTGGAGCAGCAGGTGGAGCAGATGGAGCAGCAGACGGAGCAGCAGACGGAGCAGGAGATGGAGTAGTAGTTGCAGTAGTTGTGGCCTGCAGGCTTAGCTGCCCCATGTTCATCCACAAACCATGTCTTTTATAAATACATTAAAAAGCAACTAATTGCTGAAATTTACCACGCTATTTTATGTCTTGTAGTATTACCAAGGGCCAGAATTTTAAGTCCCTCTGAGGTTTTAACAGTAGTCTGAAATAAAAGCAAATTTGTCCAAGTTCCTTAGACAAGGCTGTCAAATTACGCCTTTAAATAAGTATAGAGCCTTTGCCGAAACGTGTGTATATTTGGCTGTGTGTGTCTTTAACATTTATTGTAGGAAATAATATTTCTTACCAACTTTTGATCCACTAAGTGTATAATTTTTCCACTTGGCACAAATGCATTTACTATATTCTTCATGGAATTCACTATAACTTTCAGCTGAAAAATAAATTTAAAGATTGATTAGAGACATAAGGAAGTGTTGACATTTAACATTAATCTTCATATAGAAAAGTATTTGAAGACCATTTTAGAAAAGGCTTGTAATTAATGTACATCCATGTTTACTAAATGATTAGCCCTGTTTTGTAAATCACAGTAATCATAATTGTCATCATGTCACACTGATCTGTATACCTAAGATCTGTGCACTTTACTGTATGTATACCATACCCCAATAAAAATTTTCTGAAAGCCTATAATCTGTATTTTAATCAAGAATCACACAATGAATTACAGAAGGTTTTATTTCAACTGTGTGCAATGAATATATATATTAATAAAAAAAACTGAATGCTTTTTAAGTGTTAAAAAAGATTAATTTTGGTGTAACAAAAAAAAAGATATAGATTTTTGACTTATCTATATGTAGCTAAATAAGAGAGTACTATTTAAAAACATATGTAAACAAGACATATCTTTAACATGATACACGATTAACTTTAGATGATAATATATGATGTGAGATAAAGAAACAAAGGCAGAGGCTAGTAAAAATCCAGAAGCTACAGAAAAATGACATCCTCTTTTCTCTACTATCATTTATTATAAATGGCAGAGAACCATGGAAAGCAGATTCTTAAAATACGTGGTACAAAGTATCATGATGTGTTCTTTTAAATACAATTATATTCAGTCAAGTCAGAAATAAAAGATTTAAGAATCACACCCTACCGCTGGTGCTTTGACCACCATCAATTCATGCCATCTTTTGTACGGTGGTAAATCGAGATTTATGGTGTACCATGGAACTGGACCCCTGTAACTGCAATGAGAGGTGTATCATCTTCAAATGTTTAAAAGCAGTTTCCTCATGATGGTTAGATAGTTACATCATTATAGGTATGTTAGAGACATATTCTTAATAACAACAGAGAAGTTGGTACTCAAACCAAAATTTGCAAAAAAGCTCATTTTCCACTCAGCACTTCTGTCCTGGGTCATTTATTCAATGCCATTTTAGAAACCCTAAAATGGAATTACAGCATTATAGAAAGGTTAACACATAATGGTGATAGGTAAAATAATCAATTTTGGCTCAATAGCTGTATGTAACCTGAGTATCACTGCTAGAAAATATATACCTTTTTTTTCCATCCTAAATCTCTACGAAGATTTAGTCTAGGCTCTGGGGACTTCTCCATTTGGTTTCCCAGTCTCAGAATTCCCTCTTAGATAGTCTCAACACTGTTGTCAAATCATTGACTCTAGAGCTGGCTTCAGTAAGGTCACTTTTAAGCCCCCAGAATGGCAACATAATATATGAGCTTCCCACCACTGACTTCAAGAACCTTCACTACTGACTCAGCCATGCTACTCTTCCTACTATGCTGCTGCTGCTAAGTTCCTTCAGTCATGTCCGACTCTGTGCAGCCCCATAGACGGCAGCCCACCAGGCTCCACATGCCCGGGATTCTCCAGGCAAGAACACTGGAGTGGGTTGCCATTTCCTTCTCCAATGCACGAAAGTGAAAAGTGAAAGTCAGCCCACCAGGCTCCTCCGTCCATGGGATTTTCCAGGCATCCTACTATACGTCCTCTCTTCTCCGTTTTTTTTTTTTGCTATGCTGTAGGAACTAAAAAGCCTCTTGATGAAAATGAAAGTGGAGAGTGAAAAAGTTGGCTTAAAGCTCAACATTCAGAAAACGAAGATCATGGCATCCGGTCCCATCACTTCATGGGAAATAAATGGGGAAACAGTGGAAACAGTGTCAGACTTTATTTTTGGGGGCTCCAAAATCACTGCAGATGGTGACTGCAGCCATGAAATTAAAAGACGCTTACTCCTTGGAAGCAAAGTTATGACCAACCTAGATAGCATATTGAAAAGCAGAGACATTACTTTGCCAACAAAGGTTCGTCTAGTCAAGACTATTGTTTTTCCTGTGGTCATGTATGGATGTGAGAGTTGGACCGTGAAGAAGGCTGAGCGCCGAAGAATTGATGCTTTTCAACTGTGGTGTTGGAGAAGACTCTCGAGAGTCCCTTGGACTGCAAGGAGATCCAACCAGTCCATTCTGAAGGAGATCAGCCCTGGGATTTCTTTGGAAGGAATGATGCTAAAGCTGAAACTCCAGTACTTTGGCCACCTCATGTGAAGAGTTGACTCACTGGAAAAGACTGTGATGCTGGGAGGGATTAGGGGCAGGAGGAGAAGGGGATGACAGAGGATGAGACGGCTGGATGGCATCACTGACTCGATGGACGTTGAGTCTGAGTGAACTCCG
>NW_011494958.1:907969-915338 GCF_000754665.1 Bison bison bison | reverse complement strand
ATGGACGTTGAGTCTGAGTGAACTCCGGGAGTTGGTGATGGACAGGGAGGCCTGGCGTGCTGCGATTCATGGGGTCGCAAAGAGTCGGACACGACTGAGTGACTAAACTGAACTGAACTGATGGCATATGGGATCTTAATTCCCCAACAAGGGATCAAACCCAGACCCCTTGCATGAAAGCAGAGTCTTACCACTGGACCACCAGGGAAGCCCCCACATTCTCTCTCCTCATTCTTCTTATTAAGTCCAAGCCAAGTCACTGTTCGATCATATTCATTCCCCGAAGTCCTACTCTTCAATTTACACATAGCCATTTCTACTGTGAGGATAGTAGCAACATCCACTACTGATCAGTGGAGCCAGGGCTTAAATCCTGATGGATGAACTCTGCTACTATTCTCTGTTGCCACGGAAACATTATCTTCTGGCACCTGTTACTGAACTGAAAGAGCCTCTTAAGGGTGTGCCATTCAGTGACTGATAAGCTTAAATCTGCCTAAAAATAGCCAGCATTTGCTCCTTTACTGCCCTGCTCCAGAGAAGCAAATGGTGCACTCTGGTGGGTGCTACAATGTTACCAGGCTCTTAAATATACAGACATAAATCCAGACTGATTTCTATAGTGGGTGTGGGTTAAGAGGGGATGTGTTAGTTCCTACAAGTCACAGTATTGGGGTCCTATTTATACTTCTGTAGTCATGAAGAAGAATAATTCTTGGTTAAAGCTGTATGCATTCTGTCTTCCTTTCTCTGCAGCAGGCTACTTTCAGGGCAAGGGAAGAGCAGGGAGAAACGGTGACCGTTCCTGACACCTCTTCCTTCTTTTTCACATTCTGTACCCCCTGGGGTGGTGAGCCATTCTTAGATCTTTCCCTATTTAGCCACGTAGGATTTGAAAAGGCCAAAACCCTCAACTAAAAACATTAATATTCAACACACTAAACATGATATTGGCCCTTCCTGTTTTCCAATCCTGTTTTGGCCTCAATAGTTTTGATTATCATGGGCAGGGTTTTATTTTTTTGAATGTTTCACGTGAGATCCCACACTCTCTTGTTTCAGCATGATAGGGTGGTTTATACTCAGGCATCACAGAAAATCACCAGTGACCTCTGCATTTGTTAGCATGAGAAAAATACTTAGGGGGAGATAGAAGAATTTAGTGGAGAATGCTAATCCTTTTTTTCTTCCCCTGATTTTGATGGGCTCGAAATGGGACATTTCATCATGGGGTATTTTCACATTTGTTCAAAGTCTTAGCCAAATGCATACCACACAAACCTGAGGGAAACAAAATCATCTCAGGATAGAAGACATGACTTAAGGTTTTATTCAGTGTCGTTACTTCTATGAGATCATACTTAACATGGAGAGAAATCTCCAGGAAGGTCAGTGTGAATCCTGCTCGTCTGATGTTTACTCACGTGGGCCCTGAAGGAGGATAGGTTGATTTTCTGCAGTCTTCAGTCCACTAAAAAAGCAAAGACAAAAGTTTCAGAAAAACAGAGTAGGCAATCTGCAAAGACAGCTGGTGAAGACAAAATCAAGTATGATTTGTCATTTTAGACCATTTCAATGCCTCTTAAAAGTCTTTTTCTCCCATGAAAACTTCAAAATCTCAAACTTAAGTGAGTTTTCGGTCTCTTCAATTTACTAATTTGGCTTTTCAACTGCAAATACATTGAGTTAAGAGGAAATACAAGAATATAGATTGAGGCTTCCTTGGTGGTACAGCATTTAAGACTCTGTGCTTCCAATGCCGGGGGTGCGGGTTCAGTCCTTTGTAGGGGAACTAAGATCCCACATAAATGGATGTAGAGCTGAGTCACTCCGCTACATCTGAAACTAACACAGCATTGTAAATCAACCATATTTCAATGTTTAAAAAATTTAAAAAAAATGTAGATGGAGGGAGTTCCTTGGAGGCCTAGTGGTTAGGATTTTGGGCTTTCAGTGCTGTGGCCCAGGTTCAATCCCTGGTGGGGAAACAGAGATCCCAAACGCCCCATGGTGCAGCCAAAGGAAGAAGAAACTGTAGAAAAAGGTTTATGACAACTAGGTTGATTTATCACTTGCCAGGATCTGATATACTTATGAGCTAACTCTACTGCAAGAAATCTGCATCCTAAACCAGACTTTCAGGGCACAAGGCCGGGCCCCTTCATACTCTGGCCCTTCATCACCCCAGCCTCCGTGTACAGCCACATGCAACAACATGCTGTGCTCTCTCACTGTTCATGCCTGTGCAAGCACCCGCTCTGCCTTCTGCCTACAAGGCCCACCCTCCACCTTGTAAACTTTTGGCTCCAACTTCTAAGATCCAGCTCAGATGTCTTTTTGGTGATGTCTTCATCTACTTGCCCCGGGAGAATAGCCACCCTCTCCTCTTTACTCCCACAGCACACGTACACATCTCCCTTGCTACCCTTCTGATCACATACACATCTCCCTTGCTACCCTTCTGATGTGCCCTGTACTCCTCTGTGCGTCTCTTCACGACCAGACTGTGTTCTTGAGGAGTGTGCAGAGCCCCTGCGCGGAGGCTACCGCTGAGGTAATGAAGGAACAAGACTGTTTTTAGGGAACACGGTTTAGTCTTGGCAGCAAAACCGAAATGGTTCTCAGTACAAAATGATTTAAAAAAAATCCACACTGATTTATCATTCTTTTATTACTAGTCTCAAAATGCCAGGATGCGTTCATCTTCTTTTTGCTGGAGACCCAATATTGCAAGAGAAAAAAAAATTGTTTTAAAGAAGCATAAATTCACAGTAAAAGGAAGGTGACGTAGGAAAGGAAAGTACTAGCACTGTAGTTTGACCTCAGAAAATATATCCACAGCAAATTTGTCTGGGAATGCAGATCTCACATCCTGTTTTAACTTTTGATCACCCGGGAAGTGTATAAGGTAGTCTGACGTTACCCGATATTCAAACATTAATTGTCAAAATACCACAATACGTTTCTCATGTAAGTACCGTTTTGTTTATCACTTTTGGTTGAACTCATTAAAAAACAGTATTAAGTGTAAACTTAAATTTTCAAAGGCTATCATTAGAACTTAAGCTCCATTTCACATGATTGGAATATAAAATATTAGATATTAAATAGTATCGATTTGACAGTTCAGAATCAAATTAGCACAAGCTAATTTTCAAAGCCAATCAGTGTTCAATAAGACTGACTGAGGGTGGTGGTTCTTATTCAGAAAAATTTCAGTCTCAGTCCTGAGTTCAGAAGTTGTAGTAAAACTGCACTGCTGCCAGCAGAGGCAGGGACAGTCAGGATACACAGCGTCTATTTCTTATAAAATTCACACAAGTGAAAAATCTGTGAGAGCAAAAGAAGTTCACAGTTGAATAACAACAACATGATAGATTTAAGTATGTTCCACAAAGTACCTGCCAATCAACAATAAAATTACTAACCACAAGCTTTAAACATCTGGCATTTTCAGAAATTTTGTACATTTGTCCAACTAAGCTTTTTTTCTGCTCCACCACTATTAATTGTTACATATCACAGCAGATTCCACTTCAGGTTTTAGGGAACTACTAAATTCTCAAGTTCTCTGAAAACACCCTTGGCCTGCTGTTGCTTTACGCAGACTATTCACAAAGACTAAATCTTTAGTCTCAAACTTGGCATTGGATGCTCTAATAAATACTGAGAAGCGATCAGTGTCAAGAGTCAAGAAGATAACTGGGAATCATTTGCCTTGTTGTCTAGTTGATCTCGACACTGCTCTTGAAGCCCCAGGCAGCAGCAGTCTTTGGCTGAAGGCTAAAACAGTGTGAAACAAATTTTCTCAGGACACATTTCTTGTACTTCTGCCATCAAATGTGATTTCATCAACTCACCTTTAATAAACAGCTTTCCCTGCTTTGCTTATAAATAAGCTACCTGCAGATTTACTTTGGTTGTAGCCTCATTTTACTTTTTAAAATATGTCAATAAATTCTGCGGTGATGAGATACTCTACCTGTTGTTTTGTGATCACTTTTTTCCCTAGGAATTGGGAACATTGTGATGTCTGCATGGTCCTGCGATGTCAACATACGCTGTATTCTTTGGATACAACTCTAGAGTCTCTGTGTAATAAACACAAGGTTCTGCCAGCTACTTATCAAGAAAATCCCTACTCTGCTTGGCCTCAAGAGCACATCTGAAGTCCATTTTCCTTGTTATGATGTGATAGGCTTAGCCTCGTAATTTTCTTAAAGATTAAAATAACGTGATGTGTCAATTCATGTGACACTTAAATGCAGCCGAGTTGTAAGCTGCGTAAGCTCCATTCGAAACACAGGTAACAGCACTGAAAGCCTGGAGCCCACCACACTCAGGCTCTTCAGGAACAAGCCAACTGCTCCTGTGCTGAAGCGGCCACAGCCAAAATGCAAACAAGAGCACCTATGGGCCAATATAGCTTGGTGTATGGACCCTGATGTACGAACTTCATGTAATTTTGACACGTCATGAAATATTAATCTTCTTTTGATTCCCTCCCAACTTTTTTTCCATTTGTACCCTCTTAAATTTTATTTTGTTTTTAACTTGTTTTATATTGGAGTATAGCCGATGAACAACATTGTGATAGTTTCAGGTGGACCACAAAGGGACTCATCCATACACATACATGTATCCATTCTCCCCTAGAGCTTCCATGGTGGCTCAGATGGTGAAGAAACCTGCTGGCAATGTAGGAGACCTGGGTTCAATCCCTGGGTCAGGAAGATCCCCTGGAGAAGGGCATGGCAACCCACTCCAGTATTCTTGCCTGGAGAATCCCACGGACAGAGGAGCCTGGCGGACTACAGTCCATGGGACTGCAAAGAGTCAGACACAACTGAGCGACTAACACTTTCACTTTCACCCTCCCCCCAGCTTCTGAAGGACATACAAACTATCCCCAGTTCACAGACCTTACAAAAACAGGTGCCAGACCAGCACTCAGGGTACTGACACCTAAACAAGCTGCTCTTGCTAGATGATTTCTTCAGTTTCTGTCAAGGCAAACCCTCCAAGGTGGCGTGAAAATGAAAGTGTTAGTCGCTCAGTTACGTCTCACTCTTTGCAATCCCATGGGCTGTAGCTCTACAGGCTCCTCTGTCCATGGAATTCTCCAGGCAAGAATACTGGAGTGGGCTGCCAGCCCTTCTCCAGGGGATCTTCCAGACCCAAGGATCAAACCTGGGTCTCCCCCATTGCAGACTGATGCTTCACAGTCTGAGCCACCAGGGAAGGTGGCATGTATGTGTGAAAGAGAGACAGAAGAGGGAGAGACACTGTATGGGTTTAGTGTTTTGCTCAGCTGCAGTGCCATATGCAAGTCTGGATGCAGAGGCTGGGGTGGGGGTTGTCCTCTGTCTACTGGCCCCTCAACTGAACTCTCCTTTTGTCTTCATTATTCTTATTCTCTAGAATAAATGCTACTCTGAGCCAGGAATCTCTCTGGGATTGCCTTTCCTCAGAACACCTTTGTCCACTTTTTTCATCAGTCAAAACTCCTGCAAGGGTTTTCCTTGGTATATATATAGAATGGAATACTTACTCAGCCATGAGAATAAACTAGTGGTTACCAGTGGGGAGGGAAGGCGGGAGGGCAATATAGGGGTAGGAGATTAAGAGTTACAAACTATTAGGCATAAAATAAGCCACGATGATGTACTATACAATATGAGGCAAATAATATTTTATAATAACTATAAATGGAGTATAACCTTTAAAAATTGTAGGTCACGATATTATACACCTATAACTTAAATAATATTGTACATCAACTATACTTCAATAAAATCATAACTGCAGAAATAAAAAGGATAGGAAAATAAAGGTGATAAACTTTTTCCCAGAATAGAGAGAAAAAAAAGGAGGGAAAAAAAAGAGAGAGAGATTTAGAGCATCAATGCATGGACTTCCAGAAAGAGAGCAGAGATAATAAAGAGGGGAAAGTAATGAAAGAGATAATGTAAGAAAAATGCTACAGCTGAAAGGAGATGAGGCCCCAAAATGAAAAGGCCTACTGATTATTTGAAATAATGACTGAATACAAGCGCCTTCAGTGAGACACATCACTGAGATATTTCAAAAGGTAAAGGATATTGGGATTTCCCTGGTGGTTCAATGGTTAAGAATCCACCTTGCAATGCTGGGGACATGGGTTCCATCCCTCGTTGGGGAACTAAGACCCCACAGGCCACGACTACTGAGCCTGCAAGCTACAACTAGAGAGTCTGTGCACAGCACAGAAGTGTTTGCTTCTGAGATGGAAAGTCTAGTTCGAAAAGATACACGTGCCTTAAGGTTGACAGCAGCACACTTACAACAGGCAAGACGTGGAAGCAACCTAAGTGTCCATTAACAGGAGAATGGATAAAGATAAGACATGGAATATTACTCAGCTATAAAAAGGAATGAACTTACTTCCATCTGCAGCAACACTGATGGACCCAGAAATAATCATACTAAATGCAGTCAGTCAGAAAGACAAAGACAAACATCATGGTATCACTTATATGTAGAATATAAAAAATTATACAAATGAATCTACTTACAAAACAGCAACAGACTCACAGACGTAGAAAACAAATTACGGTTACAAAAGGGAAAAGGGAGGGGTGTAGGGAAGGATAAGTTAGGAGTACAGGATTAACAGACACAAGCTACTATATATAAAATAGATAAGCAACAAGGATTTATTATATAATATAGAGAATTATATTCAATATCTTATAATAACCTATAATGGAAAATAATCTGAAAAAAATACATGTGGTCAGGAAGCAACAGTTAGAACTGGACACGGAACAACAGACTGGTTCCAAATAGGAAAAGGAGTTCATCAAGGCTGTATACTGTCACCCTGCTTATTTAACTTATCTGCAGAGTACATCATGAGAAACTCTGGACTGGAAGAAACACAAGCTGGAATCAAGATTGCCGGGAGAAATATCAATAACCTCAGATATGCAGATGACACTACCCTTATGGCAGAAAGTGAAGAGGAACTCAAAAGCCTCTCGATGAAAGTGAAAGTGGAGAGTGAAAAAGTTGGCTTAAAGCTCAACATTCAGAAAACGAAGATCATGGCATCCGGTCCCATCATTTCATGGGGAATAGATGGGGAAACAGTGGAAACAGTGTCAGACTTTATTTTTGGGGGCTCCAAAATCACTACAGATGGTGACCGCAGCCATGAAATTAAAAGACGTTTACTCCTTGGAAGCAAAGTTATGACCAACCTAGATAGCATATTCAAAAGCAGAGACCTTACTTTGCCAACAAAGGTTCATCTAGTCAAGGCTATGGTTTTTCCTGTGGTCATGTATGGATGTGAGAGTTGGACTGTGAAGAAGGCTGAGCGCCGAAG
>NW_011494958.1:895917-907869 GCF_000754665.1 Bison bison bison | reverse complement strand
ACAGGTCCATTCTGAAGGAGATCAGCCCTGGGATTTCTTTGGAAGGAATGATGCTAAAGCTGAAACTCCAGTACTTTGGCCACCTCATGCGAAGAGTTGACTCACTGGAAAAGACTGTGATGCTGGGAGGGATTAGGGGCAGGAGGAGAAGGGGATGACAGAGGATGAGACGGCTGGATGGCATCACTGACTCGATGGACGTTGAGTCTGAGTGAACTCCGGGAGTTGGTGATGGACAGGGAGGCCTGGCGTGCTGCGATTCATGGGGTTGCAAAGAGTCGGACACGACTGAGCAACTGATCTGATCTGATAACTCAATCACTTTGCTGTACACCTAAAAACATAATACTGTAAATCAATTACATTTCAAAAAAAACAGAAAACGCAACACAACAAAAAGAGTTTGCTTCCAGAGAAGAGGGATGGGGCAGAAGGAAAGAGCTAGAGATGGCGGCTTTTCATCATAAAGCTCTCTGTATTATTCGATTTCCTTTAACTATGTATACTCTGATACACATTTTAAAATATCAAATCAAAAACCTGCAAGATTTCATCTATATCATGTGGAGGACTTTCAGAGACTGATTCCCTGACATGATTTTAAGTATTTTTAACTGTCATTATCTAAAATTATTTAAAAACAGTGGTGACTGCAGTGGAGGGCAGGGTACTCTAAATCTTTGTTTAGTGAAATGTTAAGTGTCCTTGAAACTGGACACCGAAAAGCAGCACTCTACTTAAGAACTCAAACTACAAGTTTTCCAAACACATCACTTAAAAAGAAGGGCAGGTATTAACTTTAGAAATGCAACTCTTACCTCATCCTAACTTACTTAAATATCAGACCTTCAGGTGAGTAAAAAATGCAGAAAGCAAATTTATGGCCCTTTTGCTACATTTCAAGTTTTCAGCAACTTTAGGGTCATGCACTGGATGTAAAGCCCAGCTTGGTCAGGGACTAACGGGAGTCCCACTGGCAGTCCCAGCCCAGGCTTCCCTGTTTACTCTCCTAGCTTCCCACAGAATAAGAATAAAGCCTCAATTTATTTCCTAATAGGGAACAATCTGTAATTCCTTCAGGGATTTTTCAACTCAGTGAGTAAATGAAATGTAAGGAGGCTCATCTTTCCTAGTAATTATATCTGTATGACCTGGGTTCCAAAGCCAATAAATGAGAAGGCAATGGTTCTCTGTCAAATATTATGAAAGAGTTCAACCTACCCCAGAGATAAGAGAGTAAGTAACCCACTCATCACACATTCAGGAGGCTGATAAGCCAGTGAACCACGATAACCCTGGTAGCAATAAATAAACATTGAAATATACAGACATGAAATCTGCATGGAATTTGGCTATTAAGAGTAAAGGGTAAATGTGATTGTAATTTTTAAAGATAACACCCACCAGATCAGGGTTATTTCAGGTAGACATCAAGTGCTGTCACCAAAGTCATTTTTAAATTTTTAATTCTTTTTATTGAAGTGGAGTTGATTTTACATTATTATATCAGTTTCAGGTATACAGCATAATGATTCAAATTTTTATCGATCATATTCCATTTAAAGTTATTATAAAATATTCACTTTATTCCTTGAACTGGACACAACGTCCTTGTAGGTTATTTACTTTACATATAGTACTCTGTATCTCTTAATCTCCTACCTCCAATTGGCCCACCTCTTTCTTTCTCTCCACTGGCAACCACTAGTTTGCTCTCTGTATCTGTGAGCCTGTTTCTGTTTTGCTATATTCATTTATTTTTTAGATTCTTCATATAAGCAATAATCTATGGTATTTCTCTCTCTGACTTATTTCACTAAGCATAATACCCACTAACAACAGTCATTTTAAACAAAAAAAATTAGATTTGGGGTAGAATGAAGACAGTTACATTCTCACTGTCAAGGGAAACTTCTACAAGGAAAGACGGCTTCAAAATCTACGTGTAGACTTGAAACAAAATTACAGTGAGCGCATTTGTTATTTACAGATTCTTACTATCTCCAAATTTAACTATACAAGATTTTAGTAACAGACAACTTTATTAAGGTAGGCAAAAACTTAAACAGATGATAGGTACAGAGTGTAACTAGATGACAAGGAGTGATATTAGGTAGTCTGCGTGGTATACTGTGTTACTTTGTCAAAGGGTTAAAAAACACAACCAATTTAAAACCTCAATCTCTCTCATCTGTGTGCTCTCTCATTTCTGCTTCCTAAAGCCAAAGAAAGTGGTGAAAATGTCTGTAAAATGTTTTGTAAATACTTCCTGGGTCAGCAAATTCCCTAATTATTCTGGTTATTTGATAAGAACTTGAGACTCTTTGAAATTCCTCAGTCGTGATATCCTCCCCACTCACTTAAAAAAAAAAAAAAACCAAAAAACTAACCATAGAGCTACTTACATAACTATATTTAGGAAAATCACATATAAACTGAAAATTCTTCCATCAGTAACCCGGCTGCCCCATGCCTAAAAGAAATGACACCTTGTCCAGCTCCCTAAAATATGAGCCCTTCCAGATGAGAACCTCAATGAAATGCGTGCTTCTAAGACTGTACTAAAGAGTCCACAAAGCCCTCAAGTGCTTGTCTTATTCACATAATCAGAAAAAGGCAATGAAAGAAAGTATATAGTGCACACCAGAGTTCTTACCTTAGGAAAAGAAGCTGAACAATTACAGCAAGGCAATTTCAATTCAATTCTTTAATTCACCAACTAGTTTCTAAATAAGAACTGTCTCTTAAGATGTTCTCCATGTATGACAGTCGGAGAAGGCAATGGCACCCCACTCCAGTACTCTTGCCTGGAAAATCCCATGGACGGAGAAGCCTGGTAGGCTATATAGTCCATGGGGTTGCTAAGAGTCGGGCATGACCGAGCGATTTCACTTTCACTTTTCACTTTCATGCACTGGAGAAGGAAATGGCAACCCACTCCAGTGTTCTTGCCTGGAGAATCCCAGGGATGGCGCAGCCTGGTGGGCTGCCGTCTATGGGGTCGCACAGAGTTGGACACGACTGAAGCGACTTCGCAGCATGTATGACAGTGCAGACACATTCAAGACATTCTTGAACAAGAAAAGGACTGTTTCTTCAAACTCAAATGAGCATGCAAAATTTTTCACTTGTTTTCTGACCTTTGATGAGATGGTACCTTATTAATCTGTGGATATTTAGACAGAATATGAACAACCTCTTCATAAGGGCAGAGACCTCCAGCGTCCGGAACACAATCTGGCACAGAGTAGGTGTGTAGTATCTGTTGACTAAGCAAACCTGTGTATTTCTCCCTTTAAAGTACTGGGGTAAAGGCAAATGCAGTACAATAAAGCTGGCAGCACCAGAGGGGGTTTATGTGATTTGGGGAGACTCTGCAAATCAATGCTAACAGCTGATACAGTGGCTAACATTCACAATATTTGTTACTCACTTCAGAAGCTGATGCATAAAAGCAAGCTCGATTCAGCAATTCACTACGGAGCCAGTGTGGTTAATTTTCACACAGTTTTAGGAATCTGCTTAGATTTATTACTGAGAACCCATCTCCCAACGCAGGAGACATGAGACAAGGGGTTCAATCCCTGGGTCGGGAAGATCCCCTGGAGGAGGGCATGGCAACGCACACTCCAGTATCCCTGCCTGGGGAATCCCATGGAGAGGAACCTGATGGGCTACAGTCCATGGGGCCGCAGATTGGACCAACTGAGGCGACTTAGCATACAGGCACAATCTGATTCCTTCCCTTCTGATTACTCCATAGGCTACCGCAATCTATTTTCGGCTCCCAACACTGCTCCGGCCAAGGTGACCAACGACCTCTCAGCGCCAAGCGCAACAGACGCTAGACATCCTCCTGGCCTTCAACACAGGTGGTCTGTCCTGCTCTCTCCCCGATCTCCCCTAACACTTGCTCTTCAGTTCTGGCCACTGCTCTCGCTTAGCCTGTTCTTCTCTACCTGACATATACCTGTCCCTGGGCCTCTTCTTTTCTTCTCTCCTATCTGCTCAATGTTCACCTGCTTCAGTGGGTTTCAAACAATATGCCTACGACTCCCAATACCCTCTCCTGAGCTCCCAAGTGCCTGCTGGAAAGTTCAGTGTCATCTGAAATTAGACGTAACCAGAGTGAAAATGATCTTCATTCTTCCCTTCCCCTGTTCCCAGCTAGCGATGCCATCGTTCACCCAGCTGAGCACTGGAAAGGTGCCTGTCTCTCACCCCATCCGACCCTTCCTTCTGCTCATTCTACCTCCGAATCTTCTCTGGAACCATCCACTTCTTTCTTTTTCCACTGGCACAACCTTCCTGCAAGTCACTTAGTTTTCTCCTGTAGTGTCCTCGTAGCTACCCTACTTACTCCCTTCCAATCAAAACTGATCTTTCAAAAGTGAGAAATTTATCACATCTTGTTTAAAACCAGTCAACAGCTTCCTGTGCTTTTTAGGATAAATTCCAAAATCCTTAGTAAGATCTACAAAGCACTGATGATGTCATCTCCATCTCCCCTTCTAGACTTTTCTTGCACCATTTCTGTCACCAGTATCTCTTTTAAAATGTTATAAAATTTTTCATTAAGATAATATTGGTCCATAAAATTATGTAAGTTACCAGTGTATAACATTATATATCTACTTCTGAATCTTGCTGTTGTTGAGTCATTAAGTCGTGTCTGACTCTTTGTGACCTTGGGGACTGGAGCCCACCAGGCTCCTATGTCCATGGAATTTCCCAGGCAAGAATCCTGGAGTGGGTTGCCATTTCCTTTTCCAGGAGATCTTCCCGACCCAGGGATCAAACTCAAGTCTCTGGCACTGGCAGGCAGATTCTTTACCACTGAGCCACCAGGGAAGCCCCAACTTCTGTATATATCACAAAACTTTGTTTCCATCCATCACCATTGGGTTGATCCCCTTTATCCAATTCTCCTTCCCTCTGCCCTTTTTCCCCTCTGGTAACCACTACTCTGTTCTCTGCATCTACGTGCTTGTCTTTGTTTGGTTTGTTCATTTATTTTGTTTTTATATTCCATATGTGAATTAATCATATGGTATCTGTCCTCTGTCTGATTTATTTCATTCAGCATAATACTTTCAAGATTTATACACATTATCACGCATGGCAAGATTTCATCTTTTTATGGCTAAGTAGTATTCCACTGCATGTGTGTGTGCACAAATGTGTGTGTGTGTGTGTGTGTGTGAGATATTTTTATCCATTCATCCATTAATGGGCACTTAGGTTGTTCCTGTATCTTGGCTATTGTAAATAATACTTCAACGAACATGGGAATGCAGATATCTTTTTGAATTAGTGTTTTCATTTTCTTTGGATAAATACCCACAGATGGGATAGCTTGTCACCATCATCTTTTTTTTAAAACTTTCTGTGACTGTATTCCTTTTTTTTCTTTATTTTTAATTGAAGGATAATTGCAATATTCTGGTTTCTGCCATATAGCTACATGGATCAGCCATAGGCATACATATGTCCCCTCCTTCTTGAGCTTCCCTCCCATCTCCCACCCTGTCCCACCCCTCTAGGTTGTCACAGAGCTCAGGTTTGAGTTCCCTGAGTCATACAGCAAATTCTCACTGGTTATTTTATGTATGTTAGTGTGTATGTTTCCATGCTACTCTCTCCATTCGTCCCACCCTCTCCTTTTTATTCACACCTGCCATGTCTGTAAGTCTGTTCTCTATGTCAGCATCTCCACCACTGCCCTGCAAATAGGCTCATAATACCGTCTTTCCAGAATCCTTATACATGTGTTAACATATGATATTTGTTTTTCTCTCTCTTACTTCCTTCACTCTGTATAACAGGTTCTAGGTTAACCCACCTCATTAGCACTAACTCAAGTGTGCTTCTTTTTATGGCTGAGTAATATTTCACTGTATATATGCACTGCAGCTTCTTTATCCATTCATCTGTCAATGGACATCTAGGTTGCTTCCACGTCCTAGCTATTGTAAACAGTGCTGCAATGAACACTTGGGTACATGTGTCTTTTTCTATTATGGTTTTCTCAGGCTATAAGCCTGGTACTGGGATTGTTGCATCATATGGTAGTTTTATTTCTAGTTTTTAAAGGAATCTCCATACTGTCTTCCATGGTGGCTGTATCAATTTCCATTCCCACCAACAGTGTAAGACAGTTCCCTTTTCTCCATACCCTCTCCAGCATTAATCATTTGCAGAATTTTTTATGATGGCCATTCTGACTGTTGTGAAGTGATATTTCACTGTAGTTTTGATTTGTATTTCTCTAATAATGAGTGAATTTTGATTTGCATTTCTCTAATGGTTTTTCTAGTAGTCATGTATGGATGTGACAGTTGGACCATAATTAATTAGTGATGCTGAGCATCTTTTCATGTGTTTATTAGCCATCTGTATGTCTTCTTTGGAGACATGTCTGTTTAGGTCTTTTGCCCACCTTTGGATTGGGTTGTTTGTTTTTCTGTTATTGAGATGCATAAGCTGCTTGTATATTATGGAAGTTAATCCTTTGTCAGTTGTTTCATTTGCTACTATTTTCTCCATTCTGAGGGTTGTCTTTTCACCTTGTTTATAGTTTCCTTTGCTGTGCAAAAGCTTTTAATTTTAATTAGGTCCCACTTGTTTATTTTTGTTTTTATTTCCATTATTCTAGGAGGTGGGTCATAGACGATCTCGCTGTGATTTATGTCATACAGCATTCTGCTTATGTTTTCCTCTACCATTATCTCTTAATAGAATCAAAGAATAACTCAAGAAGAGCTTAAAATACACCATATTCTGAAAAGCCTCAGAAAACAGAACAAAATCCACAGATGTTCCAAATCAAATGATTTCTGTTTTGGCTTGTAGTTTCCACTACCATATTTATCAAAAGCAGCTCTGAGATATGTTTTGTAATTATGTGGCAACAGTTTATCATAGAATGATTCAAAATGAAAACCTGCTTATTTCTGTCAAAAGATGAGTCACTGAAGTTCCCCAAATCTTCTCAGCCAGTGGCTCCCAGATTTTCCAGATCAGTTAAGAAACTGAGAGGGGCCCAGCACAGGGGAGTCCCAATTTTTTCTCCAAAGTGAAAATATTAAAACAAACAAAAAAAATTCACACACATAAAAGAAAGAACATTTTAACAAAAATTGAACACCTGCAATCAGAATAAAAGCTAACATTCTAATTTAATAAGTTTATGGCCTATTTTTTCTCATTTCATTAAAGATTTGTGAAAGCAGCTTCCCAAACTGACACCAGAGACTGGACTAGACTTTGATAACCACTGTTTGAGATAAAAACTACTAAGTTCATGGAGCATGTGCGCATACTCAAACATGTCCAACTCTTTGTAACACCCCACCGACTGTAGCCTGCCAGGCTCCTCTGTCCATGGGATTTTCCAGGCAAGAATACTGGCTGCTGCTGCTTCTAAGTCACACAGTAGACTCTGTGTGACCCCAAAGACGGCAGCCACCAGGCTCCCCCGTCCCTGGGATTCTCCAGGCAAGAACACTGGAGTGGGTTGCCATTTCCTTCTCCAATGCATGAAAGTGAAAGGTGAAAGTGAAGTTGCTCAGTCACACAGGCAAGAACACTGGAGTGGGTTGCCATTTCCTTCTCCAGGGGATCTTCCCAACCCAGAGATCAAATCCACATCTCCTGCATTGGCAGGTGAATTCTTTACTAGTGAGCCACCTGGGAAGCCCAGATTCACGGAGGGGTTATTTATTTTCTTGCTCTAAAAATACCTTTTTTTTTAAAAGTAATTTTGCTTAAGAACTGAGAAAGGAAATAAAAAGCATTTGCTGACATTTGAGAGTGTTCTGAGGTCCACACCTAGACCTCTCAGTATTAGCACTTGCTGATTTGACACTCAACAGCCAGGCCATTTCTGTTCTCCTGTTAGACATAATCGACCTCACAATACCTACCTCAGCGAAGGTTAATCTGAGGCACGATAAAATCATACAAAGCAAGCCCACTTCGCGACTCTAAGTTCAAACAAAAAAAACAAGGGTACCTTGCAACTCACAAAACACGAAAGACCCTCTTCTACTGCTAAACAAATGACGTTCTTCACTCAATCATAGAGTTGCCTCCCTTTCTAAAAGCATCTGATCTACAGCAAAGCCCTGATTTCTTAGACCTGACCCTGAAACACACTAAATCCAAATTATAAACCAGGTTTCTCCTAACGCCTTTTTTCTGAGAGGCCCCAGAGTTGCCCATGACGAGCATTCTTATTCACCGCGGAACAATAAAAACAAGGTTTTTCAACTATAGGCGTGTTTCCTGGGGTCTTTGGCTGAAAGCATTGACAGTATCAAAGTATAAGATTCTTTTAAAATTCTCATAATCCCCGCCATTTTACAGCAAATTAATTCCCTACCCACATTAAAGCAGACTAATTTTATTTTTCCTTATATCCTTCCAACCCATGCCCACTGTGTATTTTTCTCTTACAGAAATCACTGTGCATACCATTTTGTTTTCTGCTTTTACTTGCTTTATCTCGCGTCACTTTTGAATGGCTGACTACTACGTCACCACGATTTTATTCTTAAAGCATTTCTCCGTAGAGAAATAAAAGAATAAAGGAGGCGAATGCACACCTTGCTTGCAATATCAATATCCTACTTAAGCCGTCAAGAGCAGCCTTATCTAGTCAATCTTAAGTCACATGCACCCAAGTTCCTATTTATCTGATCAGTCGACAAAGAAAAATGCAGTCTTACGGTTTTTTGAGAAGAGAATTGTGCAACAGCACCAGACTCGGTGTCCAGAGGCTTGAGTTGTCATGAACCCAGAAACAACAGTGTGACCTCTGGTTAGTCACTGTCTCACTCGGCGACTACTTCCTCCCTTGCAAAGAATGAAACTGGTCCCACATTTGCTCTTTCAGTTATCAAGTCTGTGTTCCTGCTACTTCCCTGAGGGGTAAAGAGCCACAGGTCTGGTGGTCACTTGACTCGGGTTGGCCTGGACTACTCCCATCGCCCTAACCCGGGATGCCTCGTCCTTTCCCAGGGCCCTTCAGATCCTCAGTTACAACCTCTCCTTCAGCACCTCGTCACAAGGCAGAGAAAGCCAGTCCTCAAGCAACTTGTAACTTAATTAGGTACACAGATCAACTGGAACTCTTCCTCCAGTAGTTTTATAGGCGCGTGGAAAAAGTGCATTCAGTCAAATGTGAGGGTGTGCAAACACAACCGCCAGTCTGCAGAGATGATTTCCCCTCAAAGTTTCTTTGCTCCAGCTTGTACCGAGTCGACCAGGGGTGAGGCTCGCCAGCCAGCTCTGCACCCACGCCTCTTACATGCTTAGAGAAACACGGATGCCTGTAAAGATGCTGCCAGGGGTCGATCAAGCCCCGCCTGCCCCGCACCTGCGCGTCCCCCCCCCCCCCCCCCGCCCCCCACCACGCTCCGGCGCGCCCCTCTCAGCCTCCTCGGCTCCAGCTCACCCACCGGTGGCACCTGCTGCGCCACCAAGCAGGTGACGATCCCGCTCAGCAAGATGAAGGTTAGACGACTCCAGCCTAACATGCTTCCAGCCACCAACAAGCTGCAAAGGACTCCTGAGGAGGCCGCACGAGGCACCACCTGAGCGCCGAGCAGGCCACGCCCACGCTGCCACGTGACCTGACAGCCGGACCGCGCCACTCGAGATGTGGGCGCGGGGAGATAGGCACCGGGGTGAGGGCGGCAAGGAGAGGAACTGGCTCTTCAGTGACGCAGCAGGACGATAGAGCCTTCCGAGAGGAAGAACAAACCCCCAGGATGGAAGGTGAGCGCTCGAGTTAGGATCGTGGTGTTCGTCCCACCTCCCGCACCGCGGGCAGTGGTTGCGCCCAGCCCGAGCTCCGGCCCTAAGCCCCGCCCCGGCGGGTGCGGCTGTGGAACTTTCCTCACCTCGATCCCTCACAGAGGGCCGCGCCCTCCTCAGAGCCTGGGGTGGGGACCACCTCCCCTCTTCCGGCCGGTGCCGCCGCGCACCGTTCCCGTAAGGCCCAGGGCGAAGTCTGCACGCGGGCTGCTCGGTACCAAATGTCCATGAGACGGCCACAAGTCACGAGAGTCTCAAAACGCGGCGTAGCCCGCGACAGCGACCGTTCTTTGCCCTCTGAGGAGAGCAGGGCCCGAAGTGAGTGAGGTTATTGGTCCTGACCGTGGGGTCACCCGACGGCTGTCAGGGGCCAGGAGCAGGGCATAGTTAATTATCACGGATGCTCCAGGCTGTGAATTTACCCATTTAGACTTTCGCGTCTGAAGTGACAAACCACAGAATTTAGGCTTCGGTTTACTCGCACTGAGACAACAGGTGGAATGCCCAGGAAGGACCGAGAACCTTCCTTCCGTGGAGTGAAGCGCCTGTGTACCTTCTTCACGTGCTGCAGTGAGAGGACGCAGGTTGGCACAGCCCAGGTGGACCTGGGAGGAGGGTAGGCGGGCAGTCTGTTATAGCCTGCACCTAGAAAACAACTTTACAGGTGTATTTGCTTGGCACGTGTGCGGTGTTTGGACACTGTTGTCCTAGTCAGATAAAGTGTAAGTGTTAGTCGCTCAGTCGTGTCCGACTCTTTGCGACCCGGTGGACTATAGTCTGCGAGGCTCCTCTGTCCGTGGGATTTTCCAGGCAAGAATACTGGAGTGGGTTGCCATGCCCTCCAGGGGATCTTCCCGACCCAGGAATGGAACCCAGGTCTCCCCAATTGCAGGCAGATTCTTTACCATCTTAGCCATATAAATTTAATAGGAAATCCTGAGCTCTCGGTTCCACTTTATGATTGAACCTTTTTGATTTCCAACTGGCATTTTTTTTTTTAATGCTTTAGCAAAATCAGAATACTGTCACTAAAATCTTCATATATATATTTTTTTCTTATGTAAGTTTGAAATTGCAGTTTTACCCATTTGTATTACTTTGTTAGAAAATCAATGATTTTGTTGGAAATTGGGAAATGAGAATTTGATATGTGTGAACATTTATTCCAGTTTTTTCTTTTCTTTTTTTTTGGTAGATGACAGGATTCCTCTCTTTGATGAGGGAAGTTTGCTTTTTAAAACATATCACATGATTAAACTAGTTCCTGATTCAACAGTGAGCAAGAAGATCATCAGTTCAGTTCAGTCGCTCAGTCATGTCCAACTCTTTGCGACCGCATGAATTGCAGCAGGCCAGGCCTCCCAGTCCATCACCGACTCCCACAGTTCACTCAGACTTGTGTCCATCAAGTCGGTGATGCCATCCAGCCATTTCATCCTCTGTCATCCCCTTCTGCCCCCAATCCCTCCCAGCATCAGAGTCTCCTCCAATGAGTCACCTCTTCACATGAGGTGGCCAAAGTACTGGAGTTTCAGCTTTAGCATCATTCCTTCCAAAGAACACCCAGGACAGATCTTCTTTAGAATGGACTTGTTGGATCTCCTTGCAGTCCAAGGGACTCTCAAGAGTCTCCTCCAACACCACAGTTGAAAAGCATCGATTCTTCAGGGCTCAGCTTTCTTCACAGTTCAACTCTCACATCCATACATGACCACTGGAAAAACCATAGCCTTGACTAGATGAACCTTTGTTGGCAAAATAATGTCTCTGCTTTTCAATATGCTATCTAGGTTGGTCATAACTTTCCTTTCAAGGAGTAAGCGTCTTTTAATTTCATGGCTGCAGTCACCATCTGCAGTGATTTTGGAGCCCAAAAAAAGAAAGTCTGACACTGTTTCCACTGTTTCCCCATCTATTTGCCATGAAGTGATGGGACCAGATGCCATGATCTTAGTTTTCTGAATGTTGAACTTTAAGCTAACTTTTTCACTCTCCTCTTTCACTTTCATCAAGAGGCTTTTTAGTTCCTCTTCACTTTCTGCCATAAGGGTGGTATCATCTGCATATCTGAAGTTATTGATATTTCTTCCAGCAATCTTGATTCCAGCTTGTGCTTCATCCAGCCCAGCGTCT
>NW_011494958.1:874709-895817 GCF_000754665.1 Bison bison bison | reverse complement strand
GTATCATCTGCATATCTGAAGTTATTGATATTTCTTCCAGCAATCTTGATTCCAGCTTGTGCTTCATCCAGCCCAGCGTTTCTCATGATGTACTCTGCATTGAAGTTAAATAAGCAGGGTGACAATATACAGCCTTGACGTACTCCTTTTCCTGTTTGGAACCAGTCTGTTGTTCCATGTCCAGTTCTAACAGTGATAGAAGCAAGGTCCGATGCTTAAAGAGCAATATTGCATAGGAACCTGGAATGTTAGGCCCCATGAATCAAGGCAAATGTGTAAATAGGTTGATTTATCTTGGACCTTAGAGTAAGTCTACAAAAAAAGAGGAAAAAAAGTAGAGGATTCCCATCTTTTATATAAATGGCTATTTGATTTGAAATCATCTTTTTTTTTGCATTTTATGCAAACATTCAGGTTTTATTTTTACTTATTCTTGGTGGGAGCTGATGTCAGGAACCGAAAGGCAAGCAGTAGTAACTTTTGTTTTCTACCTCCTAGCCGAATAATAATACACATAATGTAGCATTTTCATTAGGCAAGACTTTTTACATTTCACATTAGAATACATTACTCTTTTCTTGAATAAAATGACCAGTTACTAAAGAAACCATCTTTGGAGGAAGTGTTTAATAAGCGTATTTTATTTAAATCAGGGGCTTACCTCATAGCTCAGTCGGTAAAGAATCTGCCTGTATTGCAGGAGACCTGGGTTCGATTCCTGGGTCAGGAAGATCCTCTGGAGAAGGAAATGGCAACCCACACGTGTACTCTCACCTGGAGAATCCCATGGACAGAGGAGCCTGGCAGCCTACAGTCCATGGGGTCGCAAGAGTCAGACACAACTTAGTGACTAAATCACTATTTAAATAAATCCTCCAGTAGGAAATGGAGAATTTATTGCCTTTACTTAGAAGAAGACTGTGTAAGTAGTTACACGTCATGTTCATTTGTGCCGCTCACCGCATTTCCTTATTAGAAACATTTTATTTCCACATCACAGTTCGCAAAAAGACTTTCAGGTTTCAGAATTCTGTATCTCTTTTGGCTTACTTCCCTCTTGATTCCACTCAGGCTTTATTAATGGTTCGCTTCATATCATCTCCATCTTTGTAAATTTTCTTTAGAATGTTCATTCATTCCTCACTAGGATCTGTTTCGGAGAAGGCAATGGCAACCCACTCCAGTACTCCTGCCTGGAAAATCCCATGGACGGAGGAGCCTGGGCTGCAGTCCATGGGGTCGCTACGAGTCGGACATGACTGAGCGACTTCACTTCCACTTTTCACTTTCGTGCATTGGAGAAGGAAATGGCAACCCACTCCAGTGTTCTTGCCTGGAGAATCCCAGGGACGGCGGAGCCTGGTGGGCTGCTGTCTATGGGGTCACACAGAGTCGGACACGACTGAAGTGACTTAGCAGCAGCAGCAACAGGATCTGTTTCAATGTCATAGGACGTCTCATCTTTCTCAACGTTTTTTTCAACCTGAGTCAGGTAGTTCCACTGTGTGTTTTCTGCTTTCTTTATGTAGATAAGAACTGTATCTTTCTTGACCTTTTTTGAACTGCCTTCCACAGAGATGGGTTTCAAGAGATTGTTCGTAATCATGGAGTAACTCTTCCCATTTAAATTCTTTACCAAAAGATCAAATGATCTCTCTGTGAAATGTACCTGCACATTCCCAGTGGGCACTTGATGAACTCCAGTGAAGTTAATGTAGATTTTCATACACTTGTCTGACTGATCCCATCCATAATTACTGAATTTCACTGTATATGCTGTTTTAATAAGAGCAACCACAGCAGCTAGCTTTTCATTTTCTAAAAGTTTTGCTTTACCTCTGTGATTTCTGCTGCATTTTGTTTTTTATTTCTGTCTCAATCTTGGGTTTTTCAGCTGTGAGGGGACCAGATACTCTTTTTCTGGTGGCTTTTTCCAGCGGCACTTTCAACTCTTCTAGATCTTTCTGTAGCTCTTCTTAATTGAAGCCATGGTTGGGCTGCAGCAGACAAGACCCTGGCTGCAGTGGCACAGGGACAAGAACAGGAAATGCCACCCTGAACATGCTCACCCTGAGCACAGACTGCACTGGCATTGATCATTCATCTTTTTTAAAAAAAATTTTAACAAAAGATTCTTTAAATTCTGTGGTGCTTTATAATTTTCAAAAATTACACATACATGATTTCATATAATTGCATTATTGCCCCTCCCCTGTCACTTCTCCCCAACTGGTAACCACTAGTTTGTTTTCAATATCTTTGAATCTACTTCTTTTTTGTTTATTAACTAGTTTGTTTTATTTTTCAGATTCCACAATATGACTGATAGCATACAGTATTTCGTATTTCTCTATATTATTTCACTAAGCATTATGCTTTCCAAGTCCATCCATTTTACTACAAATGGCAAAATTTCCTTCTTTTATATGGCTTTAGTATTCCATTGTATATATTTATATGCCACTACTTCTTTATCTATTCATCCTGATAGACTCTTAGATTTCTTTCATACCTTGGTCATTATAAATGATGATGCTATAAAGATAGGAGTGCATGTATCTTTTCCATTTCTGTTTTTTGGATATATACCCAGAAGTGGAATTTCTAGGTCATATCAGTTCAGTTCAGTCACTCAGTTGTGTCTGAATCTTTGCAACCCCATGGACTGCAGCACCCCAGGCCTCCCTGTCCATCACCAACTCCTGGAGTTTACTCAGACTCATGTCCATTGAGTTGGTGATGCCACCCAAGCATCTCATCCTCTGTCATCCCCTTCTCCTCCTGCCTTCAATCTTTCCCAGCATCAGGGTCTTTTCAAATGAGTCAGTTCTTCCCATCAGGTGGCCAAAGTATTGCAGTTTCAGTTTCAACATCAGTTCTTCCAATGAATATTCAGGACTAATTTCCTTTAGGAGGGACTGGTTGGATCTCCTTGCAGTCCAAGGGACTCTGAAGAGTCTTCTCCAACACCACAGTTCAAAAGCATCAATTCTTAGCTGCTCAGCTTTCTTTATAGTCCAGCTCTCACATCCATACATGAGCACTGGAAAAACCATAGCTTTGATTAGACAGACCTTTGTTGGCAAAATAATGTCTCTGCTTTTTAATATGCTGTCTAGGTTGGTTGCAGCTTTTTTTCCAAGGAGCAAGCGTCTTTTAATTTCATGGCTACAATCACCATCTGCGATTTTGGAGCCCGAGAAAACAAAGTCTGTCACTGTTTGCCCATCTATTTGCCATGAAGTGATGGGACCAGATGCCATGATCTTAGTTTTCTGAATGTTGACTTTTAAACCTACTTTTTCCCTCTCCTCTTTCACTTTCATCAAGAGGCTCTTTAAAACTAGGTCATATAGTAGTGACCTAAAAATAGAACTACTCTATTTTTAGTTTTTGGAGAAACTGCCATACTGTTTTCCACAGTGGCTTCAACAATTTACATCCCCACGAACAGTGTACGAGGGTTTCCTTTTCTCCACATCCTTCAAGATCATTTATCTTAAATACTACTGAGAGCACTTTAAACATGTTACCAGGGACTTCCCTGGTGGTCCAGTAGTTAAGAATCTGCCCTGTAATGTGGGGAACTAAGATCCCACGTGCCATGAAGCAACTAAGACTGTGTGACAATGAAAGATCTCACATGATGCGACTAAGACCCAGCACAGCCAAATAAATAAATACTTAAAAAAACACATCACCAAACACATTTCTTTTTTCCTTACAAGAGGATGTTAATTGCTTGTTAGATGGTCTGGCAAAATCAGAATCTTTACGCAGAAAATTTATGTCAATTGGCATAATATTCTTAGACATGATTTTCATATAACTTTGTGTTTAACTCTCAATACTCTATTATATACCTTTGATTCTGTTTTCAGACAAAATTTAAATCAAGTTCCCTAAAATTATGCCATTTATGTATTTTTTAAATTACACCTACATCTTTTTTCTTAACCTACTCGATTTTTTGGTACTAGATACAGAAGGAAGACCAAGGCAAATGTGCAGCCATATTAAACTTCACTGTGCTTTGTGGCACACTGACATATTCATAGAAATGGTATTTAAGTGTACAAATGATTATGTTGGAAAGGGTGGTTCAAATATTACCTACACAGCAAGCATCAAGAATAAGACTTGGATAACCTGTTTAGTATGAAGAGTCAGCATCAGTAATCGAATTGTTTATCAGAATAGCTGAAGGTCTTGGTAAGCTGTGGACTTTTTCTAATCTCCTATCTAACATTCCTGGGTTCCTGAGGTGGAGACTTGATTTAAAATCATTGCAACTTAACCACCCAATCCTGAATGAAATCTATCGCACATAACATATTATCCAGGACAGATATGACTTGATTTAGTAAAGCTGAATATTCAAAGGTTTGCACTAAAAAAGCAAGAAATATGGAAATAACGTTCCATTAAAAAAAGCAAAAACATTTTACCAAAAGTATTTACCAATGAGTTGCTTAATTAATTAAAAAAAAGACAGTATATCTAAAATGTAATCTGAGTTTCAAAGCTTTGATTTTTGTCCATATTTTCAGGAAGAAATCTAAAGAAAGAGAAAACATGGAAATCAGAAGTCTTGCAAAACTGTTACATGATTCCTTCCCTCCAGCAGTTTTCTTTATCACACTAAATAAGATTACTTGCTTTATATGTTTTGCTTTTATATAGAAAAACATGTCAAATTATTACCTTTGACTCAAAGGTATAATGATATTTTATTCTATTACAAAACTAGAAGTGTTCCCATTTAATCTAATTGTCCCCACATATAATGTCAAAGTCAAATAGTTATCTTAATTACCCCTCACTTTGCACTTACCTTTCTGTTTCTTTGTGAAACGTTTTTGATGTCTTGTTGAGCCTCTGACACCACAGGCATGTGAGAATCTGAAGAGTCACTTTACAAAAAAGTCCTTCTGAAAAAAAAAAAAAGTCCTTCTGTCTCTTTCTACTTTCTTTGATAAGACATATGGTTCTGACCTGAGAATTATTATTATCATTTTTAGTTATTTATTTGGCTGTGTCGCATCTTAGATGTGGCATGTGGGATCCTCTAGTTGGAACTTGCATGCTCCGGACCCCACTGGCTCAGTATTTGTGGCTCGTGGGTATAGTTGCCCCGAGGCATGCAGGATCTTTGCTCCCAGACCAGGGATCCAACCTGCATCCCCTGCACTGGAAGGTGGATTCTTACACTGGGAAAGTCCTTTTGACCTGAAAATTGTCAATTCAGTTCAAATCAATAATCCCTAAATACATCTTTTGTTGTTGTTCTGACTTCATATTCCTGCATAGTTCCATTTTACATCAGTTCAGTTCAGTTCAGTCGCTCAGTTATGTCCTACTCTTTGCCACCCCATGGACTGCAGCACGCCAGGCCTCCCTGTCCATCACCAACTCCCAGAGTTTACTCAAACTCATGTCTGTTGAGTCAGTGATGTCACCCAACCATCTCATCCTCTGTCGTCCCCTTCTCCTCTTGTCTTCAATCTTTCCCAGCATCAGGGTTTTTTTCAAATGAGTCAGTTCTTTGCATCAGGTGGCCAAAGTAAACCATTCTAATTTCCTATTCAATGCTTCCAACCAGTTGTTTCTCAAGTTTGTGGTAAATTCATTTATTCTGTCAATAAACACTAAGCACTTACTCTACATGCTGGGTGACTAGCAAAAAAATGATTCTTTCCCTGTCTATGGGAGAGGAATTCTGTCTTATGGGAGAGGAAAAATGAAGATGGAAGGCAAAAGTTAAACCAAGTGACTGTCTTGTAAAACAACAATAGATTTTGCTTATTCCATGCTCTACCCTCTGGTTGAATATTGTGGCTGTTTCACCAACCTCAGTTCCACTCCTCTGTTATGCAGCAGCTGTGTGGCTTGGATGAGCCATAGCCTCATCCTTAGTCCCATCTCGAGGTAGGCCCTTTTTGGCCTGATATTTTAAGGTTATCGTAGTCTTCTTGCCCCCGTGCTTGGTTTTGGCCTGAGTCACTCAGACTCCTGAATTCAATAGGCCATGGTTTGAATCTCAGGGCTTTTACTCTATGATTGAGGCAATTGTCTTTTTTCTTCTAACAGGAAAGAGTAAGCTGTTAGTCTCCACTGTTACTGGCATTCATGCTCTAAACTTGAAGTGAGCTGTTTATGGATGAATAGACACTGTGGACGGCAGAGGAGAGATGGAAAGAAACTGGGTCATTATGGCATTGTTAAGCGACTAGATCAACCAACCACAGAGCCTGTCCAACAACTGGACTCTTTGTTACTATGAGCCACTACTCTTGTTTATCATTTAAGCCAGTTCAGGTTGGTTTGCTTGCAAGTTGAATTGTTGTACCTGATAGCATCTTAACTGCTGTACACATAGAAATAGGTTTATCTACCTTCTCAAGAGCAGAGGAGAATTTATGAAGCTATATATTTACAAAGCTATAACACTTAGGTTTCAAGGTCTTCACTTGCTCAGGCATCTTCCAAACTTTCTACCTAATTTTACACTTGTAATTTTGGATATGTTTCCTTAAAGAGGACCATCCAAATTGTATAAGCTTTAGGCCTTACAAAACCATTAAGTGTTTTGGAAGAGAAAATTTTCACCTTTTTCCCCCATCCCTTTAACATGTTTCCCTAGGGGAAGGGTAACTTACCTAACTGGTAGATAGCTGGATGGGTCACTGCATGTGTGAGGCCTGGCTTCTCTAGCTCTCTCATTCAGATCTGTCTGCCCATAGTGGTCAGCCCTGCTGACAAGAGCGGAAGGGAAAGTAGTTGCTGCCTTTGACTGTGTCTTCCAAAATTGGCACCTATCCAACAAATTTTTAAAAGTATAGTGTTGATACAATGGCTGTGAAGACTCTGAAGAAAGCATCATGAAAGGGTGGCTCTGGGAGACACTAAGAGAAAGTAATTTATTTATTTATTTATTTTTTTTTAAAACTTGGGCTGGCACCCTCCTGGGGCTGGTTTTAGCAGCCCGAGACACCGCGGTAGCCCCGACACGAGGCCTGAATCTATAAACCAGCCCTGCCCTGCAGCGAGTGCCGAGAAAGTAATTTAAAAATGGAGGCTTTGGTACATACTTGCATCTTCCACCTCCCAACCTAGCCTACCCTGCCCTTGGTTTACTCCCTGTCATGTTAGAAATTGTGCCCCTGGGAAGCAGTTTGTATTTGTCAAATGACTGAGTGCATAAATTCATTCCAGAGGAGAAGGAGTTGGTGCCCCATCTTGGCCTCAGGTCCCAGCTGTTTTCTCTTTTCCAGCTTAATCAGTAGTAAAGCTGATGTTGATTCTCACCTGATGCCTGTGTGTATTTCTCAATCATTTCCCAACCAGGAAATGTGAGGAGAATGATTCTCACCCTGAAATGACAACATAAGTCAGCAGTAGCAATTATAGTAACATGTGTATAAGAAGTACTAAATGACCTACTAAAAGTACCAAGCAGATCAGTATGAGTCGTTGAAGATATACATGCATGCAGGGCAGAAATAGAGGCATAGATATAGAGAATGGACTTGTGCACAGAGGTTGGGGGAAGGAGAGGGTGGGATGAATTGAGAGAGTAGCATCAAAATATATCCATTACCATGTGTAAAATAGATACCTAGAGGGAAGTTGCTGTATAACACAGGGAGCTCAGCCCAGTGCTCTGTGATGACCTAGAGGGATGGGATGGGGGTTGGGGGTGGGAGAGAGGCTCAAGAGGGAAGGGGATATATGTATATTTATGGCGGATCCACGTTGTATGGCAGAAACCAACACAACATTGTAAAGGAATTATCCTCCAATTAAAAGAAAAAGATACACATGCAGTAAAATAGGAATTCCTAATCAAAGGTAGTTCACAACGGAAAAAGAAAATACTACTAACATAAATAGCTACCATCTTATGAGGTCAACCACAATTCACATATATATTCTACCATGTATATTATATATATTCAGTTATATTGGCTTGAATCATGAAATTGCAGAATTGGCAATTTTATATGGGCTTCCCTGGTGGCTCAGTTGGTAAAGAATCTGCCTGCAATGTTTGTAGGTTAATGAGTAGTTGACTGTCAACACTTTTATATGGTCAGCCTTGTATTACTGACACCCCAAATACTCACAATTATTTGACTTGACTTGGAAGCTGGGGCCATCACTCAAGATCATCTGTAGACCCTGATGGCTCCTGCTTTTCCTTCCCCTTTGAAGATTTTCCACATCTGGCTCACTATCACTCTTTTAAACATGATTCCTGTCAATATTCTTACTGATTGCAATGTCCACAAAAACAGTTTTTCCAATATTCTGGTTTTTCAAGGTTTTTTGACCTCTTCTCTTTTTTCACCTCAAATGCCCAATTCCATTGTCATGTCTTCAGCATTGGAGCACTTCATTTTATTTCTGGAATACCACTCTTTTTTGGTTCTTATATTCCTCACAGGACAAGTGTATTCAATATCCTCTGTTGGTTTCTATTTCTCGACTGACCTCTATCTGTGGGGTGCCCCAGAACCTGGTCTTCAGATTTCTTTTTTTCTTTACCTATGCTCTCACTTCCCTGCTTAGTATCTTTTCAGTGATTTCCCATTTTTCCTACAGTCAAGTCCAGAATTCTCAACCATCGCTCAGAAGGCTCTGCTTAGAAACCAGATTGCTTCCGATTTTCTCTCTGGAAGGCATTATTGCTTATCACACCCCCTCAGTCATTCCTTTTAAAGCAGTTCCTCCACAATGCCACACTTTTTTTTGCCTCAGTATTCCTACTCACTGGCTTCCTATACATGGGATATTCTTTCTCATGCTTGTCCTTGCATATGTAACTCCTGAGAGTTCAGCTTATGTCTTCTTTAGTAAAACCTTCTGTGACTTACAACTGTCTAAACCAAGTTTGGTCCCTGTTATTCAGTTCTCAGCTATCCTGTACTTCTCCTTGTCAGTTGTTTGTACATATAATTACTCAGTTATTTATTTGTTTGAAGTCTGCCTTCCTGAATCTATAAATCCTCTCAAGACAGGGGTCATGTCTATGTTGTAATTATTATATCTGCAATATCTGGTGCAATGCCTGACAGAATGATGGTGTATAATAAATGTATGATGATTAAGTGACTGATTAGTTACAGAGCTCAGGATCCCAACTTCTCTAAGTAATGAAACTTTGTGGGGAGCACACTTCAAATTCTAACTGGAGTTCTACAAGCCTGTCCTTTTCTCCTGTTCCCTCAACCACACTTCTTTCACTCTTTCTCTCTGTGGTATTCGTGGTCTCCAACCTTCTTGTAGAAAGTCTGCAGTTTGTGATGGGCATTGGAAGAAGTATGAATTCTTGAAGCAAGGCTGGATCAAGGACCTGGGGAGATACACCTTGGGTATTGGGCTTTTTTCTCAGAATATCTCTGAAATAAGCTTGCTTTCTATTCTCCAGACTCTAAAATAAAATTTTAGAGATTGTCTCATTGTCATTTTTCTATTAAAGATACAAGATGCACAACCAACCACAATTCTATACTTAATTTTATCAGGATCACATAGGAAAAGATGGGATCTATTCCTGGATGTTAATATTGCACCTGTATCTCAAATCTGAAGGAGTGGTATCTGTGAATTGTAGGATATGCATCTATTCAGTCAAAGTGATTAAAACCTATAAAGAGACGTGGATTCAATCCCTGGATAGGGAATGTTCCCTGGAGGAGGAAATGGCAACCTACTCAGTATTCTTGCCTGGAAAATTCCATAGACAGAAGAGCCTGGTGGGCTATACAAAGAGTTGGACATGACTGAGCACACATGCACACACACAAGAAATAAAACACTACTGAAATCTAATAATAACATAGAGGGCATGGAACTGAGAAGGTATATTTCAAAATGTTTAAAAATGAGAAGTGTTCTTGTTAGAAGAATGAGTGGTAATGCTCCTGAAGGGTCATTCAGCGTTAGAGATAAGGATTTCCAATCTAAGAAGAAGGTAGTGGAAGCACAATGCTTAACCTCGCTGGCCTGTAGTTAATTTAAGGTGGAGCAAAAGATCAGCTGAGCTTTAAGACAGCTTTAACTTAGTTAAGCTAAGCTTTAACTGTTTTAATGGAGTTCATTGAATGGTCAGGATACTGTCAGTACTGAAGTTGATAAAACCGAGGATGGGAGGCTCCGTGAAGAGAAAGACTGAGAGCTGGGTTCCTGGAGGGTTGAGGATGCTGATGAAGAGCAGTGTGGTACTGCAGAGGTAATGGGTGTGGATGGTATGTGCTTCAAGGCCTGAACTGATGGGTGGGGATAATGAGAAGCTTCAAACCTGGTACTTGGGCTGTGGTGCAGGATTCTCTGACTCTGGGTGCACAGGTATGTGAGCTGAATTCAGCTTGAGAAGAGTCAGGAGGGGCATTTTCATGGGAGAGTCAAGAGGAAATTTGTCTATTAGAAATTTTTGTTTACACCTCTGCTAAATGCTTAAGTCTTTGTCCATTTTTCTGTATTATAGAAAGAGCACACCAGTGAGGAATGAAAAAGGCAGTAAAAGGAACATGGAAAAAGAAAAATTGGTAATCATAGGTTGGCAGGTGGGAGAGGTTGAAGAGTCTGTGATGGACATATAGAAGGTCTCCCAGAGAGCAGTTTTGGACTAAAAATGAAAAACGGGGGCATACAAGAAGCTTTCTGTAGGAACTGGGGAATAAATTATTTTCCCAAACAATAGAAAGAAGTGATACACATGCATAATTCCTGCTGCTCTGCTTTAAAGGTGACCTATACTAGGAAATAAGGTCCATCTAGTCAAGGCTATGGTTTTTTCAGTCATCATGTATGGATATGAGAGTTGGACTGTGAAGAAAGCTGAGCGCCAAAGAATTGATGCTTTTGAACTGTGGTGTTGGAGGAGGCTCTCGAGAGTCCCTTGGACTACAAGGAGATCCAACCAGTGCATTCTGAAGGAGATCAGCCCTGGGATTTCTTTGGAGGGAATGATGCTGAAGCTGAAACTCCAGTACTTTGGCCACCTCATGCGAAGAGTTGACTCATTGGAAAAGACTCTGATGCTGGGAGGGATTGGGGGCAGTAGGAGAAGGGAATGACAGAGAATGAGATGGCTGGATGGCATCACTGACTTGATGGACGTGAGTTTGAGTGAACTCCAGGAGTTGGTGATGGACAGGGAGGCCTGGCGTGCTGCGATTCATGGGGTTGTAAAGAGTCAGACATGACTGAGACACTGAACTGAACTGAACTGATACTAGGAAATGGCAGATTTCTCTAGTATTCTTGCCTGGGAAATCCCACGGACAAAGGAGCCTGGTGGGCTACAGTCCATGGGGTCATAAAGAGTCAGACACAACTGAAGCGACTGAGCATGCACACGTACAACTTAAATTTCCAGGTGGTACAGTTAGTTAGGGAACTAAGGTTAGAAACCATGACTTGATTCCTTACCTTGGAGTCTACTTTTCTTTAAGTTTCCACCTTTTTAAAGGAGTAAAGAGACATGCTTTATTTTCTGTATTCTCTCCCTTACAGTTCCACTTAGTATCTGAGGACCAGGATTAAGAAATAGCATGATGGAAAAATAAACACTAATTAGTAGTGCTACACTCTTTTTGTCTCTGCAGCACTCAGAACAGGATTGCAAAACCTCATCAGGTCTGCAGAACACTGTGAGGACGCCTACAGGTTTTAATTTACAAGTCCTCGCTGTACACTCTGAAAAGAAAATCTAGGTTTTTTTTTTTTTTTTTTTTTTTGCAATACAAAGGCAGGGTTGAAACACAAGATCAGATGGAAAGAATGCTTATTCTTTTTCCATCATGGAAAATAAGCCTCAGTAATGGTTTAAGAGAAGTAGCCCAGTGGCAAAATATTAAACAGAAATAAATCAAATAATGCCAGAGATTTTCCTAGGGGTGAAGTATTAATACATAGGAAATGTCATAAAATAAAACCTGCCTTAACACCATTTCATTTAGTGAAATATGCATAAAAAACACTTGTATAAGATGTTAATATTAGGGGATCTGTAGTGAAGAGTATAAAGGAAATCTGTACAATTTTTGGAACTTTTCTGTAAATCTAAAATTATTCAAAGATTTTCTCCACCTCTCTCTCCGGTGTGAGGACCCAGCAAGATGACGACCAGCAAACCATGAAGAGACTCTCACCAGGAATTGAATCAGCCAGCACCTTGTTCTTGGACTTACCAGTCTCTGGAACTGTGATAAATAAATGTCTCTTGTTGAAGTAAAAAAATAAAATTAAAAAAACAAAAAACAAAAAACAACACCCACCCACACAAACTCACTGTAAACTAATAGGTAGATGAGGAAAAAGAGAAAGTAAAGGCATGAAATTATTCTTTTTCTCATTTTCTTACTAATCTTTTAATTAAATGAATGGATTTCAAGATGAGTGAGTCTGAAAAAATTACCACAGAAAAATTATTATCACATTATATCCCTTAGGCTATTATTGATAATAATAATACCATAGAAGAACAATAACTTGAAAAGTCATTTTGATGTTTTTCACCTGTTAGCTATCATGCCATAATTTAGTTAATAAAATATGATGTTAATCTAGCATATTTTAATAATTCTTCTGCATCATAAGAGTTTGGAGCAATTGAGTAAATATAATTCCTGCAAAAAAGAGTTGAAGTATGGACTGATTAGTGTCTACACTAGAGTTGACCCAGGAATTCCACAGCATTTGGGTGGGTATTGGGCCATCTGGTACACTGAGTCCATTTTAGGACTTCAGTCCTATTTTAAGATATTTGAATATTTTAACTATTCTTTCTGTAAGATGTTGAGTTTTGTATCTGTATCTAGGAAATTCCAGGCAGGTCCTTAATTTGGGGAAGAGTGGGCAGAGAGTAAGAGTTTGAGTAAGTCATGGTGGAGCAGCTTGACTAGACTAACCTTCTCACATGACAGAAATTAAACTTTGGACAAAATAGTAAAAATTATCTAAAGGTAATAGAGGGTGACCAAAAGTATGTAGAAACTTGACGAGAGTTAATTCTAGTAAGAAGGAAATAACATTCTTAACATTTTTTTCAACTTAGGGCAGGCCCCAGGAAGTGCCACTAAGAGTCATTAATACTCATACAGAAACCTTACTGTTACTAAAACTTAAATCTTACATGAGGAATCTGAGGACAGAGTTCAGAGCAACTAAATAGTCTAGACATGAGGCATGTGTGAGGACATGAAGACACATGTGAGGCATGTGTCTTCTCTAGACACAAGTCTAGAATTTGGAGTCTAGACACATAGTCTAGACATGAGACATGTGTCTTCTCTAGACACAAATCTAGAATTTGGAGCTTGAGATCAACCAAATTAAACAATATCAACAATCAACTACTAAGTAATATCAACAAAAATTCTTCAGAGGGACAAATCAGAATCCACAGTTTCTACATTATTCACAACATCCAGGATACAGTCTAATTAAATCAGACATATGAAGAACATACTAAAAAGGAAAGGCAAGCAGTGGTGACTGACCCAGATGTTGGAATTAGTAGACAAGGATTTTTAAGGGAGCTATTATAACTCTGCCTAAAAACAAAAACACCAAAAAAGACTTTAATGAATGGATAGGAAATTCCAGCAGAGAAAAAGAAATTTTAACAACAAAGCAAAAACCACAGGAGGATCAAATGGATTCTAGAAGTGAAGAATAGTGTCTGAGATGAAAAAGTGATGGGTTTAACAGCAGTTTAGAGATGAAAAAAGAGTGAGTCTGTGAACATGAACATAGAAAAACCTTCAAGATGATCTAATCTGAAAATGTGTGAGCAGTCAAAATCAGGTGTGGGGAGCTTTTTATTTGTACTTTTATTGTATATAGCCTACCTTTTCATAAGTTTACTAGACTAGTAAGTCAGGGGAATGTTTCATCAGAACGCATCTTTAAAAATGTTTATTTTTGTCTGCACTGGGTCTTCGTTGTTGCGTGGACTTTCCTCTAGTTGCGGCAAGCAGGGGTTATTCTAGCTGCCGTGCACCGGCTTCTCATTGTGGCGGCTCCTCTTGTCGCAGAGCACAGGCTCTAGGGCGCGTGGACCCAGTAGTTGCAGCTCCCAGGCTCTAGAGCACAGGCTCAACAGTTGTAGTGCAGGGGCTTAGTTGCTCTGCCGCATGTGGGATCTTCCCAGGTCAGAGATTTAACCCGTGTCTCCTGCATTGGCAGGTGGATTCTTTACCACTGAGCTACCAGGGAAGCCCAGGACGTATCTTGATTTTGACAGTGCTTTAAACAAAATTTCTCATGATATGCTTATGTACAAGATGGAAAAATGTGGACCACATGGCTCTCTGTACATTCATTCTTGATCTCTGCCACTCTTCTAGACTGACTTCAGTGCTACATAATGGGGGTTATATAAAATGCAATACCCGAAACAGGGAAGGAACACTGACCTGTTACCTGCGATTTTTTACTTACTTGTTATCCTCCTTCACTAGTATATAAACTCCATGAAGACAAGAAATGCCTATCTGTATCCTCCTAGATGCCAAGACCTGAAATTAGTCCTGCTGTCTTGAACAGGGGCAGACACTGGGTTAACATGAAGATGAGCATGGTGACAAGAAATCCAGGAATGTATTACATTCAGAAATTCAGGTTAACAGAATGTTTGTTTCAGGGAACTCAGTCAGCTGGCAGCGGGTCCCTGGTGCCAAGCTAGTGTTGGAAATAAGACTTAAGTCTCTTGCGTGCTTAGTTGCTCAGTCATGCCCAACTCTTTGCGACCCCACGGACTGAAGCCCGATAGGCTCCTTTGTCCATGGGGATTCCCCAGGCAAGAACACTGGAGTGGGTTGCCATGCCCTCCTCCAGGGCATTTTCCCAACCCAGGGATTGAACCTAGGTCTCCCGCCTTGCAGGTGGATTCTTTACCAGCTGAGCCACCAGGGAATCTGTCTCTTGAGGGTAGTGTTTCTCCAAGTGTGTTTCAGAGGCCTGCTTCAGAATTACCTGGAGTGCTTGTTAAAAACTGGGGGACTAATCTTAGATTTGTTAAGCCTATGTCTCTAAGGATGGGTCTTGGAAATCTACAGGTATCCTAGACAATTCTTATGTATATACATTTATTTTTAGGGGTTGGGGAGCTGACAAAAGCAAGGAATGGACTAAGTCCTAGGGCAAGTTTCACAGTCTTGGCACCAGTGGCAATTTGATTGGATGATTCTTTGTTAAATTATTCGGGGTGGGGGGTGCTGTCCTGTGCATTGGAGAATGTTTAGCAGTATCCCTAGTTTCTAATCCTCTAGATCTCATATTACCCCCTCCTCTCCCAGTTGTGACAACCAAAAATGTCTCCAGACATTCCAAAATGTCCCCTGTGGGCAAAATTGGCCCTGCTTGAGAACCACTGCTTTGGGGGATAAAAAGGAGGAGAAAGCAACACTGGAGAATGTCAAGCTGTTGGAACTAGGATGCCACGTTAGGGTGAGAGCTACAACAGAAGTTCCTCTACAAGGCTTGTTATGTTGGTGGCTTAGCAACATTTTTGTAGAGGGGCCATGGGAGTCTAGAGTTGGTGACAGATGGAATATAGAGGCTGAGAACTAGACAGGGTGTCACACCAGGTCTTGGTCATGGCTGTGCACTGGAATCAACATGGAATTGTAAAAACATAAAAATCCATCAGCCAGCCTTAGCTCTACTGAAGCAGAATTTCCAGTGAAGTCCAGGTACTTGGTACACAACCTGGATTCAGGAACACTCACAGGGTTAGATGACATCCTGAGCACTGTGTTCAGGAACTCAGAAGGAGACAGTTCAGTTCAGTTCAGTCGCTCAGTCGTGTCCAATCTTTGCGACCCCATCGACTGCAGCACGCCTGGCCTCCCTGTCCATCACCAACTCCTGGAGTTTACCCAAACTCATGTCCATTGAGTCAGTGATGCCATCCAACCATCTCATCCTCTGTTGTCCCCTTCTCCCACCTTCAATCTTTCCCAGCATCAGGGTCTTTTCAAATGAGTTGGTTCTTTGCCTCAGGTGGCCAAATTATTGGAGTTTCAGCTTCAACATCAGTCCTTCCAATGAATATTCAGGACTGATTTCCTTTAGGATGGACTGGTTGGATCTCCTTGCAGTCCAAGGGACTCTCAAAGAGTCTTCTCCAGCACCACAGTTCAAAAGCATCAATTCTTCAATGCACAGCTTTCATTGTAGTCCAACTCTCACATCCATAAATGACTACTGGAAAAACCATAGCTTTGACCTTTGTTGGCAAAGTAATGTCTCTGCTTTTTAATATGCTGTCTAGGTTGGTCATAGCTTTTCTTCCAAGGAGTAATTCACGGCTGCAGTCACCATTTGCAGTGATTTTGGAGCCCAAAAAAAGTCTGTCACTGTTTCCACTGTTTCCCCATCTATTTGCCATGAAGTGATGGGACCAGATACCATGATGTTAGTTTTCTGAATGTTGAGCTTTAAGCCACCTTTTTCACTCTCCTCTTTCATTTTCATCAAGAGGCTCTTTAGTTCTTCTTTGCTTTCTGCCATAAGGGTGGTGTCATCTGCATATCTGAGGTTATTGATATTTCTTCTGGCAATCTTGATTCCAGCTTGTGCTTCATCCAGCCCAGCGTTTCAGCCCAGGAGATAGACTGGGCATAAAACTGCCTGGGCAAAGCAGACCTCAGCAATGCTTAGTGTCTGAACCTCTTTCATAGCTCCCTTTCCATCCCACAAGTGAGGATGAAAGCATTACATACATATTTGTTATGGCTAGACGATCCTAAGTATGGAATTTCCTCAATTTTACTCTTAGCCTCTGTTCTGAACCTACTTGCTCTTTTGTGATGTTTCCTGTTTTCACCCCACTGCTTAATGCAATTTCTTTCTCTCTGTCCAGCCCCCTCATCCTGTTATTTGCTTGGCTTGTGTATGATCTGGGCAGTTTCAGAGGTAGAATCAAAGCCTTGCTGATGGACTGGGAGTTTCTAACTTCCTTTTAAAGGCACTTCTCAGACACCTATTGTATTAAGAAATGGAAAGTAAGACTGTAAAGCAGTAAGACAGCTTCCACAAACTGCACAAGAAATATTAGTTTCATATAGTAGAACCTCATCCTTTTGACAGGAAATCCAGAAAAGAAAAAAAATTCTGTGCCACTTTCCAAGTACCTCCATGGGGAAGCTCAATTAAACTTGATTAATCTTCGTTAAATCTAGCTACTGGTTCAGCAAGAATTACAAAACAGCCCAATAATTCTGTAAAAACATTGGTTTTATTATCCAAAAAAAAAAAACCCACAAAAGGAGAAGACAGAAACAAAAATCCTGATCATTTGCAGTATCTATCAGCTTTCAATTTGGCTCTCCTGTTTAAACAAAAAACAAATAATAAAAAAATTAATCTATGTGAAAACATGTCATATAGTGGTCACCTGCTACTAAAATCATAAACTTGTGTTCGGCAATTGTGCCCTCAGTTTCAGCTATTATCTTACCATGCTGCTTATGGTAAAATATTTTAATTAAAATGTTTACTTCTCAATTTTATGTTTCATAATACATGGGATTTTATTCTTACAAAAAACACTTTTCCTAATCTTTAACTCATGTTGCCTAAGGGCTTTTAAAATCCATAACAGCAATTTAATTGCCTCTGAATTTAAGCATGGCCTAAACTTCTATTTAACACAGTGGGAATGTTGTATTTTCATAACTGATAAAGGTTACAGGACACAGACCTTATTCTGTTTCTTTCAATTCCATATCCTGATTACTTTAATTGACTATTCTTGATTGCCTAGAAATAGGTACGTTAATACGCTCAGCTGGAAATAATCATCATTTGCTGTCTTCAGGTAGTCACTTAATTGACTGGTTAACAGGAAATACCTGATAAAGCACTGTTATTATCAAGTAATCTAAAGAAATATCTTAAAGCTAACTTTGCAACATAGGACTTGAACAGTGGCAGACTACCAAATTCTCTTCTGATCTGGTGCTTACTTGATGTGTACTTGTAAGCTCACAGCTAAGCCTCTCCAACCATTTTACTAATGTTGGAAATCCAGGACACTACTTTCTTAAATAGGAACTAATAAACAAATATTAATAATGTGCTATGTTGAATATCCTGCACATGTATGAATTCAACTTAACAAAGTGCTTCAATTTTATCAAGTTTATACTTAGAAATTTTTAAGCTGACATTTATCTCATTTTTGGAAACCTCTAGTACTTTGAACAGAGCCCACTGAATTTTAAAATTAGTCAAACTACTTCTCTCTAGCCCTGGTTTTAACAGTTACAAAAAAGTCAATGGTAAATGAATTTATGAAGTAGTTTTGGTCAAACCTGAATTGCTTGTAACAAAATATATAAGCACTTGGAATCTGGCTATTTCCAAAAATTTTTTTTGGTGATCTTTTCCCAGACTTACAATGTCCCTTTTAAGGTAATACCACCACATTCAAAACTTAGAAATAAAGACAATTTTTTAAAATTACAGTAATTAAGAAAAGAACATGTGTTTATACACCACTTCTATTGGACACTGAAAATAGTTGGAAATGAATAAAAATTTACTTACCTGTCCAGAAGTGTTTCATGCAAGAATCCATCTTTCCGGGCCTTTTTTAGAATTTTACTGTCTTCTTTACTTATTTTAAGCTTGTGGTCTTGGAAGCTCTGGAATTTTTTTCTGTTAAGAAAATGCCTTTCTTGAAAAATGTCTCAAACTTTGATTATACATGTTTACTAACAAGCTTACTAATATTTAAGTTTTTCATTTACTAAAAAAACCCCTGTTTTTCTCAAATAATTTACAACTTTTCAACAACAAAAATGACCTTTCTACCCCACCATCAAGAAGGCAGTTGTCTGGGTAGCTCTACAAACTTAATTATCACTTGGGAGTGTTGGCTGGAGTCTCCTGTGTCCTGGCAACGTTTGACAGGCTTTATGTACTGACAGTGACAGCCACTCTACAGAGCAGGACTGTTGTTTAGTTGCAAAGTTGCATCTGACTCTTTGCGACCCCATGGATGGTAGCCCACCAGGCTCCTCTGTCCATGGGATTCTCTAGGCAAGAATACTGGAGTGGGTTGTCATGCCCTCCTCCAGCGGATCTTCCCGACCCAGGGACTGAACCTGCATCTCCTGCATGGCAGGCGGATTCTTTACCACTGAGCCACTGGGGAAGCCTTGAGCCGGGAGAACAGACCAATCCAGGTGACGGGAATGTTGAAACCTGAACCCTTACGAGAGGCATTCAGCTCAGTGCCCTGTCCTAGATTCTGTATTATGTTGTCTTTTCTTGTCTTTCAGGTCTTTTATTTTAGGTGTCTTGAGAAGCATGTCACTGCCAAACCTATGGTTCTAAAAGAAACAAAAATACCTACACGTAATTGATTTCACACTGTTTGACATTTCCTTTGTCTTCTTCTGGAATATCATCTTTTTTCTTAGTTTCTCTTTCGGCACAGGATCTGATCTATATATTGGAGATGAGAATACAGAGGTTACACATTTATCTTCCCCTGCTCCACCTTATTACAAAAGAACATTCTAGATGATTTCTTATACAAAAGAAGAAAACAGCTTGGCAGTTAGATTCAGAAAAAAACAAGTTCTAGATATGTTTATATATATATGTAACTTACATAAATAATTGCTATTATATGTTTCCTTAGAGCCCTTACGTGAGAAAAACTAAAGAGAAAATTACTTGAAAAGCATTTTACAGATCAGATATCACTATGCCAATTAGGCAATAATTTAACTAGTTTAATTTTGACTCCAAAACTAAATACAGTAGAATCAAATTATCCTGCTATTTAGTGTACACTTTATAACACTGAAAGTTTAAGACAGTAGCTGTTTTACTATGCACAGGCTTTTACCAAATGCTTCAAAGCTTTTGACATAACACAACTTGTTTCTACCTAATTGGAATTTATCCCTCTTAAATCCTTTTACCTTCATAAGTTTTGACAGATATTATCACCTGCAATAGATTAACTGACACAGATATAACAATTAAGATCAACTGAGTAGGGCAAAGGGCTTCCCTGGTGGCTTAGATGGAGAAGACTGCCTGCAATGCAGGAGCCTGGGGTTCGATCCCTGGGTGGGGAAGATCCCGTGGAGAAGGGAATGGCTACCCACTCCAGTATTCTTGACTGGAGAATGGAGTGGGGCAGGAAGGGGATAGAATTCAGGGCCAAGGAACTGGCATCTGCAACCCAAAGGACCAACATCTTGAAAGTGATCTCTGTGGCTTACAGCACGTTCCAAGACTGCTTTGAAAGTTGTAGGCGATAATAAGGCATGTGCGATTAATATGTATGCAACCACTCTGGCTGGAGGAGTCCTCAAAGAGCTGTGGAAATCCTGTACTGCGACACTATACTGCCCTTGGCAGGAAGGGATGTGTTCTGGTAGGTAAGGCCAGTCTATGAAGGTGGACGCTGACGCAGACAAGCAGAGCCTGCAATGTGGAAGGGAGGGTGGACCGAGTCCTGATTATCGCTGCTCAGAGGTTCCAGGTACCTGCCCAACCAAACAGACCCAGGGAAACCTGACAGGTACTTCATATAAAAACAGCTGCAACTGTTGATAAATACAGCATAATTTTTTTTCCTTCTGTAGTTGTGCAAAGTACTGCTCATAGAGTTGCACTGTTTGTCTTCAATAATCATACTTTTATAATGTAATCCAAGTAAACAATTTAAACATGATACAAAAAATTAAATATAATTAAAAATGAAATAAATAGGTGAGTGGGATCTTAGTTCCCTGACCAGGGATAGAACCCGTGCCCCTGCAGTAGAAGCCTGGAGTCTTAACCACCAGACCACCAGAGAATGCCCCGCCAGCATTTTTCTAGTGACTTGCTTTCGGAGAAGCAATGTGCTGTGGAATGTAACTTCTAGGGTCAGTTGGGCCTGGATATGCATTCTGTCTCCACTTTCGCTGTGTGACTTTGTGCAGTGACTGATCAAAACAGTGAGGATTTAAGGATGGTTAGAGGCTGTTCCTCCCCTGGACAGTTAAAAGATAATAGTAACTATCTTATAGGAACACTAAAGACAATCATGCATGTGCCTAGAGCTATTTGCTTTAGTTTTATGTA
>NW_011494958.1:860474-874609 GCF_000754665.1 Bison bison bison | reverse complement strand
ATATTATGACTAACACTTTTAAAAATTACAACAAAAGAAAATCTAGGTTTTAGATTTAAATTTTTTTTGGATATTTTTAGCAGCAAAAATGGCTTTTGAGAAAACTATGGAAGATATACTAAAACTTCTAATTCCTGAGTTATCTAGAATGGTATTTCTTTCTCCATCAATCAACTTCAAATGATGAAAGGAAGAGTTACTGGTATTAACATTCTTGTTTCAAAAGATTAGCGATATTTTTGAGGTTAAAAAGAATACTGTAAGACTGTAAAACTGAAGATTATGAGAACTGAGAATATTTAAAAAGTAGAATCAAATATATGACACAGAATTTAAAACAAAATGTATACACATACTTGATAGATGCATTTAAGTTATGCTGATAGAGAAAATGTAACGTGGATTTTTATGCTTTATTTATAAGAATTAGGCCACTTTAAAAAAGGCTTTTTTTCATTTCTTTCTGCCTTCCACCATGGCCCTCACTAATTAATGCATTACACACAGTGAGTGTGGATCAGACTGCAACATTTTAAACAGACGTAGTCACACCATATATGTGACGTGCATTAGTCTATAGAAAATTCTCATGATTACCTTTATCATTTCTTCTTCTCCTGCCGTTTTACTTTTTGCTTCTATATCACCTGCTTCATTGCATCTAATAAAACAGCTATTGGAGGCCAGTAAAGCCATTTTCCCCTAAATGAAACAAAATAAGAAGTAAGTTATAAGAATATCTGCAAAAAGATTCTTAACTCTTGAGATTGAACTGATTCCTTCCCGAATCTAAAAGGAATCAGGAACAAGAATGTGAAGAAAACCTAGAAAAAAACACACAGAAAAGCAAATCAGAATCATTTATAATCTTACTACTCAAAGATAATCACATTAAATACTTTTAATTTATTCTATTAGTAGGTTTAGTAGGACTAAATTCTAACTATATGGAATAGAATTATTTCCTTTGGTCTCTAAGATTTACTGGGATATAATTGATTTAGTCAGTTTTTTGTTTTTTTTTAATTAGCTTTAAAGAAAAAAAAATATAATGTATTTTACTCAAATAGTAATACTTTAAGATTTTACTCCATAATTAGAAAATATAAAAAAAAAATAGTTGAAGTATAATCAATTATACTTCAATAACATTAAAAAAAAAAGAAATGCAGAAAAAGAATAGAAAAGCTAGCCATCGATGCCTCTGAATTTATTGCTCAGAACTTTTAAGAATCAATGTGTGAGGGACTTTTGGGTGTAGGAAGAATTTAATTATCTATCATAACCAGTGACCAAAGTGCTAATAACATGAGTTTGATTTAATTTCTTATTTGAGGGAGTGAGGGCTGAGTTTCCTGTCATCTGCATGACTCTTGGTAAGCTGGGATGTGGCTGTGATTTAGTCCAAGATGATTTAAATCTGTGCTGCTGATTTTTCTGCTGAGTCCCTTTTCTGCATTAAAGTTTTACTTGTTACACCAGAGACTTTTAAGTCTTTCTTTAAAATTTTAAAACTTAGTGTCTTCCCCCAAAATAAAGTGAAATGAAAATCCCTAAAATTCTGTATGATGGTAGTATCTGAGCCATCATATTGCCTTATGATATGCTGGCCTTTTCTGTTGATATAATGAGAAATAGCTATTCAGTTTCTTTGCCAAGTAAAAAAAAATTTTTTTTTTTGGTTTTTGCTACTGAATGTTTTTTTTAAAATTCTGAGCTCAGATCAAGTGTAGAAACCTTCACAGTTATAAAGGTCCATAGTAATAAAACCTTTTCATCATTGCTCAGAACTGATCAGCCTTTAATACACACAACTCACCCATCAATAAAGTCCTCAGTTATCTGCTGTCACCTTTACACACACACACACACTTTATTTTAAATTCTTTAGCTTCTCAGAACTACAGAGATCATGTATCAGGTAGACTAAAAGGTCTGATGCTCAGATTTGGCTATTTTCATCACTGATCCACTTCTGTAAGAGCAGATCTCAGAGACTTGAATGAGTTTCTTATATATTTTGGACATTAACGCTTTAACAGATATCTAGCTTGTAAGTACTTTTCCCCAGTCCACAGCATGTCTTTTCACTCTGTTGATTGTTGTGTTTTTTTTTCCTGTGTTGCACTATATTTTGAGATCTTTTGAAGGTTATAAATTCATGTTAGTTTTTAAAAATTTAATGCATTATATTATTGCACTCTACTTTTTTTTTTCCTGAAAATATGCTCTCGTTGACTGTTAGAGACTTTCTCTTACACTGAGAAGGAGCTTGTAAACAAAAAATAATAGTACTTACATCTTGAAAGACGGGTTCCCACTGCTCTCTAGGTCCAATTGCATCTGAACGCCCAACAACAAGTCCGTCTGAATTTATACCAAGGTATTTCCCATAGCCAGATTTCAGGGCAATTCTTCAGATTAATAAAATTGTTTAATGTTAAAAACTGAGAGAAATTTAAATGTGGAACATAAAAACGTGTGTATAAAATTCAGATTAACCACAGTTCCAATGTTCAAAAGCCATGTGTGGCAAGTGGCTACCATACTGGACAATGTGGTTCTGTGCATACAGGTTAATATTCTACTTTTTAAGTACAAGTACTATATAATACATTATGCAGCATTTTCCCAAATTCATTATTCTTCAAAAACACCACTTTTAATGGATATATTCTATTATAATGTATCATGTTGTATTACAGTGTATTAATTATAGTTCAACTCAAGCTTACCTGGAATCAGACAATTTGACAGCTGTAAACTGCTCTGGAGGACTAGGGCCCTCATCAACTACAAGAGAAAACATTTTGAAGTAAATATGACATTTCTTATAAATATACATGTAAAAATACTCTTTAGCTTAAAAAAAGGTAGCTCTTTCTCTTTTAAAAACAAATGTAAGAATATTATATAATTATAATACAGTATTCTGGTGGTTCAGACAGTGAAGAACCCACCTGCCACAAAGCAGATGTGGGTTCAATCCCTGGGTTGGGAAGATCCCTTGGAGTAGGAAAAGGCAACCCACTCTAGTATTCTTGCCTGCAGAATCCCATGGACAGAGGAGCCTGGCGGGCTACAGTCCACAGGGTCACAAAGAGTCAGACATGACTGAATAACTTAACACATGACATAGAATTCATAGTATCAAGAGTTACTTTATCTTCAAATGTAGCTCTGTTAACATCTTGATTCTAGATCATCAAGACTCACTTTGGACTTCTGACCTCTACAGTTGTGTGATAATAAATTTGTGTTATTTTAAGCCAAAAAAAAAAAGAGAGAGAGAGAATACTTTATCTTCTATATGTAAAACTAAACTTTAGTTTTGTTAGAAAGTCTCTAACAGTCAATGAGAACATATGTTAAAAAAAAAAACAAAAAAACTAAAGTTTAGTTTTACATATCTAATGAGATAGGTCAGCATGATGCTTATTTATTTAGTTACTTCCAAGATACTATCTCTTTGTGTTTTAAAATGCAGTCAGCACAAATAAGCACTTAATGTTTAAAAAACTAAAATGCTTTAATTTATTCAAGGGATGACCATTTGGACAAAAAGCTCTTAGTAATTTCCTAATTACTTCATGTCTCATTAGTGCTTCTTCCCATGGGCTAAAAGAAAAGAGAAAACTTCAGATTAACAGTGCCCCGGGTTAGCTGTGGCAAAAGGTCTAAAGAGTAAAGGAATTCAAACTTTTGACTCATCTAGGTTTTCTTTTTCTTTCCTTATATTATTTCAATTATTCACATTAGTTTGATTGCCATGGATACCCTTTTGGAACTTACAGAATGTTTTCAAATGCTTACACTGGAAAGAGGGAGTTGCCAATAATGTAACTAGTGAGGAAGGAAAAAAGTGGAAGAGTCAAGTCAATGGATTCACTCCTCTGGCATATATTTGCTATTAGAATTTAGCCTAAGTGAATGAATGCCATAAAATATTAACTTCAAGTGGCCTTTTCCATCCCATTGCCTCTACCAGACACAAACCTTCTTTATGTGGAGCTCCCAGGGTAAAGAGTCCATTGTCGAGTGCGTGTATGTAGGTTCCTTTATCCATTTCAATTGCTATGGTTCCTGAAATCTCACCAAAGTTCGTGACTGTCCACCAGATTCCTAAAAGATAAAATCAGTCATTTAAATTTACATTTTGTATTTCTGACAGGAGGTTCTTACTTGCTGCTGTTGTCATTATAACTTATTAACTTTTGTTTTTAATTTTGCAGTTCTAGAGTAGTTGAATTCAGAGAGATAAAAAACAGGATGGTGGTTGCTAGGGACTAGGGGAGAGTGAGGTATGGGCATTTATAGTTTAATGGGTGAAAAGTTTCAGTTTTGTAAGATAAAAAAAATTCATCTTGAAGATGGATGGATGGTGATGGCTGCACAGTAGTGGGTATGCACTTAATGACACTGAACTGTACACTTAAAAACGGCTAAAGCAATGGATTTTATGTTAGGTATATTTTACTACAATTCAGATAATTTAGTGAGAGGTTTGCAAGATAATTTGAGTTTTTTCTGACTTATAATTTTTCAGTACAAAAAAAATGTTTTACTCAGAATCATTATCAACATCCTATGATCATTCATTCTTTATTAAAAAGGTAGTAGTTAGTGATAGAAAATAATTTGTATTTTATATGTTCTGTGCTATACTGACCAAGTACACTTCATGTTGATTCTCCCCACATGACTTAGTTTCTAAATTCAATACAGTCAATTCAATACAGTCAATCCAACAGGATTTACTGTAGAAAGCAATACATTGATTATAAAATTTATATGGAAATACAAAGGATCTACAAGAGTATAAAGAAGTACAGAAGTATAAAGCTGGGAGATACACACCACCTGATTTAAAGACTTTATGAAATGACAGTAATCAAGACAAATATATAAACAGAACAACAGACAATAGACAAACCGCTGGAACAGAGTCCAGAAGTAGACTAACACATATAAAGTCAACTGATCTTTGACAAAGACAGCAAAGCACTTTAATGGGAAAGAAAGTCTATTCATCAATAGTGCTAGGACAACTGCATATCAATATGACAAAAAGAGAGAAAATAATTTGTAAAATACATTTGGTTAAATGATATTTATAAGCATCAGGCCTTTAAAATGATATATCAGAATCTCTGGGCTATTAAGTAGTCTAACAATGGCACCTATTAAGTCGGAGCCCTAAGTTTCCTCTCTCCTGTGCTTTGTTCTGATGATGAAGAAAAGGCATCAGACATCGACTGTGCTAGAACATAAAAGCAACCTATAACTCCAATATTTGAGCACTTTTAAGACAAACGTGAGTTGGCCATAAATTCCTTCCACTTTCTTTTTACTACTTATCCCTACTAGGAAAATATTTTTAAGGGGATCTCGACCAGTGCTAACTTTTCTCAGAATGAAGTAATAGAAAATTGACTCACCAACAATATCAAGCTGAGTTTCTTCATCTTCTTCTCTTTTTCTCTTCTTCTCTTTGCTCTTTTTCTTCTTACTACAGGAGATAATTTATATAGATGAGTTTAGATATATTGATTTGCATACTAAATGTAAGATGGAATCTTAGAAGACTCTTCTAAGATATACACTAATATATAAATTACTGATCTACAACAACATAACTTGATATACCCTCTTACTTCTAACACAGAGAAGTTACTTCTGATCCTGTTCATATTGTGTTACAGTTAAAGAAAACAGACTCAGGAGCCAGACTGCCTTTTAGAATCATGATTCTGTCATTTCTTAGCTCTGTGATTTTTTTGGAGAATTTACTTAATCTGTCAATTTCCCCACCTATACAAATGAGGATAACAATTTAATCCAACTCTTACTGTAAGGATTAAGAGTTAAGGCATGATCTTCATACATTACTTGTGAAAATGTAAAATGATGCAACCAGAAGAGTTTGGAGTTCTTGAAAAGTTAAACACGGAATTAGGTTTATGGAAACCACAGGATCTAATGATTCTCCTCCTAGGTTTACACCCAAGAGAAATGAAAACATAGGTCTGCACAGAAACTTGCATAAGAATATTCATAGCAGCATTATTCATAAGAGTCCCCAAAATGGAAACCCAAATGTCCATCAACTAATGAATGGATAAACAAAATGTGTTATGTCCATACAATGGAGCACTGGTGGTAGTTTAGCCACTCAGGCGTGTCTGACTATGTGCAACCCCATGGACTGTGGCCCACCAAGCTACTCTGTCCATGGCATTTCCCAGGCAAGAATACTGGAGTGGGCTGCCATTTCCTTCTCCAGGGGACCTTCCTCACCCAGGGATCAAATCCGTGTCTCCTGCATTGGCAGGCAGATTCTTTACCACTGAGTGACCTTCAGTTCAGTTCAGTTCAGTCACTAAGTCGTGTTCAACTCTTTGCGACCCCATGAACCCCAGCACGCCAGGCCTCCCTGTCCATCATCAACTCCTGGAGTTCACTCAAACTCACGTCCATTGACTCGGTGATGCCATCCAATCATCTCATCCTCTGCTGTCCCCTTCTCCTCCTGCCCCCAATCCCTCCCAGCATCAGGATCTTTTCCAATGAGTCAGCTCTTCGCATGAGGTGGCCAAAGTATTGGAGTTTCAGATTTAGCATCAGTCCTTCCAATGAACACCCAGGACTGATCTCCTTCAGAATGGACTGGTTGGATCTCCTTGCAGTCCAAGGGACTCTCAAGAGTCTCCTCCAACACCACAGTTCAAAAGCGTCAATTCTTTAGTGCTCAGCTTTCTTAATAGTCCAACTCTCACATCCATACATGACCACCAAAAAAACCATAGCCTTGACTGGACGGACCTTGGTTGACAAAGTAATGTCTCTGCTTTTTAATATGCTATCTAGATTGGTCACAACTTTCCTTTCAAGGAGTAAGCATCTTTTAATTTCATGGCTGCAATCACCATCTGCAGTGATTTTGGAGCCCCCCAAAATAAAGTCAGCCACTGTCTCTACTGTTTGCCCATCTATTTGCCATGAAGTGATGGGACCAGATGCCATGATCTTAGTTTTCTGAATGTTGAGCTTTAAGCCAACTTTTTCACTCTCTTCTTTCACTTTCATCACGAGGCTTTTTGGTTCATCTTCACTTTCTGCCATAAGGGTGGTGTCATCTGCATATCTGAGGTTATTGATGTTTCTCCCGGCAATCTTGATTCCAGCTTGTGCTTCATCCAGCCCAGCGTTTCTCATGATGTACTCTGCATATAAATTAAATAAGCAGGGTGACAATATACAGCCTTGACGTACTCCTTTTCCTATTTGGAACCAGTCTCTTGTTCCATGTCCAGTTCTAATTGTTGTTTCCTGACCTGCATACAGATTTCTAAGGAGGCAGGTCAGGTGGTCTGGTATTCCCATCTCCTTCAGAATGTTCCACAGTTTATTGTGATCCACACAATCAAAGGCTTTGGCATAGTCAATAAAGCAGAAATAGATGTTTTTCTGGAACTCTCTTGCTTTTTTGATGATCCAGCGGATGTTGGTAATTTGATCTCTGGTTCCTCTGCCTTTTCTAAAACCAGCTTGAACATCTGGAAGTTCACAGTTCACATATTGCTGAAGCCTGGCTTGGAGAATTTTGAGCATTACTTTACTAGCATGTGAGATGAGTGCAACTGTGCGGTAGTTTGAGCATTCTTTGGCATTGCCTTTCTTTGGGATTGGAATGAAAACTGACCTTTTCCAATCCTGTGGCCACTGCTGAGTCTTCTAAATTTGCTAACATACTGAGTGCAGCACTTTCACAGCATCATCTTTTAGGATCTGAAACAGCTCAACTGCAATTTTATCACTTCCACTAGCTTTGTTTGTAGTGATGCTTTCTAAGGTCCACTTGACTTCACATTCCAGGATGTCTGGCTCTAGGTGAGTGATCACACCATGATTATCTGGGTCGTGAAGATCTTTTTTGCATAGTTCTTCTGTGTATTCTTGCCTTCTCTTCTTAATATCTTATGCTTCTGTTAGGTCCATACCATTTCTGTCCTTTATTGAGTCCATCTTTGCATGAAATGTTCCCTTGGTATCTCTAATTTTCTTGAAGAGATTTCTACTCTTTCCAGACCTGGGAAGCCCTTAATGGAATATTATTCAGCCATAAAAGGAATGAGTACTGATACAACATAGATGAATCTTGAGAATGTTATCCTAAGTAAAAGAAGCCAGATACAAAATGCTGCATATTGTATCGTTCAGTTGTTCAGTTGTGTCCTAGCCTGCATATTGTATGATTCCATTTATATGGAATGTTTATGATGCAAACTGATACAGACAAAAGGTGGATTAGTGGTTGCCAGGGATTAGGGGATGAGCAGAACGTGGCTGCTGCTGCTGCTGCTAAGTCACTTCAGTTGTGTCCGACTCTGTGCGACCCCGCAGACGGCAGCCCACCAGGCTCCCCCGTCCCTGGGATTCTCCAGGCAAGAACACTGGAGTGGGTTGCCATTTCCTTCTCCAATGCACGAAAGTGAAAAGTGAAAGGGAAGTTGCTCAGTCGTGTCCAACTCTTTGCGACTCCATGGACTGCAGCCCACCAGGCTCCTCCGTCCATGGGATTTTCCAGGCAAGAGTACTGGAGTGGGGTGCCATTGCCTTCTCTGGAGCAGAACGTGGAGTGACTGCTAAATGATGGTGGGGCTTCCTTCTGAGAGGATGAAAATGTTCAGCAATTCAACAGTGCTGAGCCTTGTGAATATACTAAAAACCACTGAATTCTACTTTAAAAGGGCGAATTTTATAGTATATGTAGTATATCTCAACAATAAAAAGCCCAAGAGTGACTTTTAAAAAAGTTAATAGGTATTGCTTAGAACAGTTCTTGGCACATATGAAATGCTACATGTGTGTTAATTATATTGACAGTTATAATGACTATAAGACACACTTGTTTGTATTTTCATCACAAAATAAGCTTTCACAAGCTAACTCTCTCCTCCCTATGAATTCAGACAGTAACAGTTTCGTATGTATTCAGGATAAATTGTTAATCCCAGACTCCTAGGCAGAGTTCTTGAGAGTCGTGGCTTCAGTTTGCTTCTTGACACTTTCTTTCCATCCCATCTAAAAGTACCTAAAACTCTTATCACTGAGAGCAGGATGAAATGCTCAGCATTTGTGTAAATGATCAACCCTGAGCAAATCTACTAGTTAAAAAAAAGGTGTACGTATGAGTGGCCAGATATCTTTTCCTAAAAAATCTCATAAATCACCAGGGTAACTTCTTCCTTGCATTTGGCTCTACTTATTTACTGTACACGTCACCTCGTTTAACCCTCAAAACAACCCTTTTCGAGCATCACTAATCCCCCCAAGAGGAATCTCAAAGATACTAAGGAACCTGCCACAAGATTAGTAATTGGTGGAGTCCAGATTCGAACCCATAGCCTTTTCAAAATCCGTATCTGCATAGTGCATTAAAATTAATTTTTTTTAAAGGTGGCAGGGAGGCAATGATGAAAACAGTTATCCCTAATAAAAGAAGTTACTTTTATAACCCATACGATCAGACTAACACAGCCCTACCAAGCATAGGTCTGGAGCTGGGGGTTCATGAAGGGAAATCCAACCTTGTGGCTCCTGGTCCCCCAGGTGGGCGCTGACATCTGAGGATCACGGCAAGAGGCCAGGCCCAAGGACTGGGAGCCTGAATGACAGCTGCCAGCGGCCCCAGGACACTCGCCCCAGGGAGGGGAAGGCCGAGCGGCGTCAAGAAAGAGGGCGAGAATCTCCCACGCAAACCCGCGTCCTTACCTCTTGGCCTTGGTTCCCTTGAGCACGAGTTTGGTGGACTTCACATAGGAGTACTCGGCCATGGTCGTGGCAAAAGACGTGAAGCGGAGCAGGAGCGGGCGACGGAGGCACAAAAGTGAAGCCCAAGCTCCCCGAAAACGTACGCTCCAGCAGAGAGGGCGCGTCTCCCCCCGGCCCCTGGCCTTTTTTCACCCCAACGTCAAGTCCCAAATAGAGTTCCACTTCCTGTTTACAGACTGGGTACGGCATCCGCAGAGGGCCGAAATAGACCCGCGTTTTTTTTTTTGCCTGCGCCCTGAGAACGGGCTTTTCCGAATGCGGAAGCCGGGGAGACGCGCCCTCTGGTGGACTCGGCGGGTCTCGCAGCCGAGCTGGGCGACTGGAGCCGCTCTGGAGAGAGTCCGCCTGCGAGGTCTTGGGAGGAGGCGGTAATTAGCTCAGCGATGCTTTGACTCAAATCAACCCTCCCGAAGCCGCTCCATGGACTGGTTCTGACTGCGCGCCCGCAGCCAAGGGCTGGGCCCGCGTGTGCAGCGGGGGCGTTGACTAACACAGGGCGCATTGTTTGGCCTTGGGCGACTTCACAAGCCGTCTCAATTCCGTAAACATTTATTGTACTCTTCGTACTTACGGAGACTCGAGTAATGCAGAGGAAACAAACAGGGAATAAAATAAAAGACAATTAAGTGCCAAGGTTTGGGCGGAAGATTTCACTAGCGCTGCAGGATTCTGGGTGGAGATGGGCAGGCGGGTGACAGGGAAAGTTAATGCATCAGAGAGGTCTTTCTCCGTATAGGGTGGATCTTAAGAGGCTTACACAGCTTCAGTCCCTGCTCCCATCTCTTCAACAGTTTTATAATCTACTTCCCTGATTCCATCGTCTCTCCCTTCCAAACCATCTACTGTAGTGCCGAGTGATCTCTCTAAAGAAACAGCTGATCATTATCCCCCTTGTTTTCCTTGAGTCTCTAAGTCCTATCCCACTCTGTGACCCCATGTACTGTGGAACCCCAGGCTCCTCTGTCCTCCACTATCTCCCGGAGTTTGCTCAAATTCATGTCCATTGAGTCATTGATGCTATCTAACCATCTCATCCTCTGTCGTCCCCTTTTCCTCTTGGCCTCAATCTTTTCCAGCTTCAGGGTCTTTTCTAGTGAGTCGGCTCTTTGCATCAGGTGGCCAATGTATTGAGGCTTCAGCTTCAGCAACAGTCCTTCCAATGAATATCCAGGGTTGATTTCCTTTAGGATTGACTGGTTTGATCTCCTTGCAGTCCAAGGGACTCTCAAGAGTCTTCTCCAACACCATGGTTTGAAAGCATCAGTTCTTCAGTGTTCAGCCTTCTTTATGGTCCAACTCTCACATCCGTGCATGACTATTGGAAAAACCACAGCTTTGACTATACAGACATTTGTCAGCAAAGTGATATCTCTGCCTTTTTAATACGCTGTCTAGGTTTGTCATAGCTTTTCTTCCAAGGAGCAAGGGTCTTGTAATTTCGTGGCTGCAGTCACCATCTGTAGTGATTTTGGAGCCTGAGAAAATAAAATTTGTCACTGCTTCCCTTTTTTTCCCCTTCTATTTTGCACTGGGGAAGGAAATGGCAGCCTACTCTGGTATTCTTTCCTGGAGAACCCCACGGACAGTATGAAAAGCCATTATCCCTGAAGTCTATTAAAGGGAGGCCTCCTGGTTTCGGGAAGGAGAATCCTAGTGCACGTAGTGAACTGGTGATCTTGGCCTCCTTCCCACCCCGGAACCCATGCTGCCTTAACCCCAGCCGCACAGCCTGACTGGAAATGCTTGAAAGCTCTGCCTTTACTTGTCCTGTCCAGAATGCTGCTCTAGCTGCTTACCCACCCTCTTTGTGTGGGCCCTGCCCCCTCCTTTTCAGCCTTTAAAACAAGTTCAGGCTTATTTCTTCCAAAAAGCCATCTTTGAGTAACTTCCTGTGTCTCCCCAAAGAGCCTTCATTTCTTATCCTAAAGCTTTACTGTGTGCTTTTTAAAGCACAGGAGCCGTGTGCTTATTTATACTTGTCTCATCTACACCCACACCCAATGCCTGCTTCACAATAGACCGTGCCTAAACATCAGTTAAAATATTAAGATTCCAAAGCCTGGGGTACGATAATGAAGGGAGTGGAACAGAGTGTGACTTGACTAGGTTGGGTTGCGATAGAAAAACAGAAGTAGACATGTTGGATGGGTAAGGAATAGCAGACCTTTGGATATTAGTTCCTTATTTATTTACCAGCTGTGTCTGCAACTTGGTGTCTCCTACACCGCCTAGTGGTAGGAAAATACAAAAGATGTTTTGACTCAGGGCCTAATCTTAAGGGCCTTTATCTAAGTAAATAATGTGCAGCGAGAGGCGGTTTAACATATAATTAAGAGTATAGGGCTTCCCTGGTGGCTCAGTGGTAAAGAATCCACCTGTCAGTGCAGGAGACACGGGTTCGATCTCTGGTCTGGGAAAATCCCACAACTGCCTGCAGAGCAGCTAAACCATGTGCCACAGTTACGGAGCCTGTGCTCTAGAACCCATGTTTTGCAACAAGAGAAGCCACCGCCTGCAAAACTGCAACAAAGAGGAGCCGCCACTCGCTACAACTGGAGAAAGCCTGTGTGCAGCAAGGAAGACCAAGCACAGACCGCACCCCCCGCTCCCCACCCCGAAAAAAAATGAGTTTAGCTGCTTGAGACAGACTGCTGTGGTAGACAAACCTTGCTGTCTTTTTGAGTTTGATGACTTTGTAAAGTTATGTGTGTGTGTGTGAAAGTCAGTCGGGTCTGACTCTCTGTGACCCCATGGACTGTAGCCCTTCAGGCTCCTCTGTCCTTGGAATACTGTCCAGGCAAGAATACTGGAGTGGGTTGCCATGCCCTTCTCCAGGGGATCTTCCCTACCCAGGGATCAAACCCAGGTCTCCCTCATTTGTAAGTTATATAACTTCCATGTAACTGTGTTTCTCCAGCTGTAAAATGGGATATCTCCTAGGGTAATGATGAATATTGAGAGTTAATATAGGAAAAGACTTTTAAAATTTCTGATAAGTTGTGCATCATAAATGTTAGCTATTATTATTAGCTATCAAAGTGCCCTGAGAAAGATATAAATGAAATGTTGTAGCAAGCTATTATCTCTTGTCTTCCAGGTCTGAGGTGATATTTCATTGTGGTTTGATTTGCATTTCCCTAATAATTAGTGACATTGAGTGTCTTTTCATGTACCTGTTGACCTTTGGAAAGATATCTATTCAGTTCCTTTGACCATTTAAAATAGCTTTTTCTATTGAATTTCTTATATATTTTGGATATTAATCCCTTATCAGATGTATGATTTGCAAATATTTTCTCCATTTCTGTAGACTGCCTTTTTATTTCTGGTTGTTTCTTTCGACTTCCCTGGTGGCTCAGATGGTAAAGTGTCTGCCTACAATGCAGGAGACCCAGGTTCAATCCTTGGGTCTGGAAGATCCCCTGGAGAAGGAAATGGCAACCCACTCCAGTATTCTTGTATGGAAAATCCCATGGACGGAGAAGCCTGGTTGGCTACTGTCCATGGGGTCACAAAGAGTTGGACACGACTGAGTGACTTCACTATCTATCTATCACTGTCTTTGCTGTGACCAACTTTTCAAAAGGTTTGTTGTAGTCTCAGCCATCAGCACCACCTTGTGGACAAATAAGAAATGGCTACATTTTGCTCAAGTAGCATCAGTTCAGTTCTGTTCATGGCACCCCACTCCATTACTCTTGCCTGGAAAATCCCATGGACAGAGGAGCCTGGTAGGCTGCAGTCCATGCTAAGGGTCGAACACGACTGAGCGACTTCACTTTCACGCATTGGAGAAGGAAATGGCAACCCACTCCAGTGATCTTGCCTGGAGAATCCCAGGGATGGGGGAGCCTGGTGGGCTGTAGTTTATGGGGTCGCCCAGAGTCAGACACGACTGAAGTGACTTAGCAGCAGCAGCAGCAGTCACTCAATTGTGTCCGACTCTTTGCGACCCCATGGACTGCAGGACACCAGGCTTCCTTGTCCATCACCAACTCCTGGAGCTTACTCAAACTCATGTCCGTCAAATCGGTGATGCCATCCAACGATTTCATCCTTTGTCAGGCAACATCAGATCAGATCAGATCAGATCAGTTGCTCAGTTGTGTCCGACTCCTTTCGACCTCATGAACCGCAGCACGCCAGGCCTCCCTGTCCATCACCAACTCCCGGAGTTCACTCAGACTCACGACCATCGAGTCAGTGATGCCATCCAGCCATCTCATCCTCTGTCGTCCCCTTCTCCTCTTGCCCCCAATCCCTCCCAGCATCAGAGTCTTTTCCAATGAGTCAACTCCTGT
>NW_011494958.1:859511-860374 GCF_000754665.1 Bison bison bison | reverse complement strand
AGAAATCCCAGGGCTGATCTCCTTCAGAATGGACTGGTTGGATCTCCTTGCAGTCCAAGGGATCTCAAGAGTTTTCTCCAACACCACAGTTCAAAAGCATCAATTCTTCGGCGCTCAGCCTTCTTCACCGTCCAACTCTCACATCCATACATGACCACAGGAAAAACCATAGCCTTGACTAGATGAACCTTTGTTGGCAAAGTAATGTCTCTGCTTTTGAATATGCTATCTAGGTTGGTCATAACTATCCTTCCAAGGAGTAAGCGTCTTTTAATTTCATGGCTGCAGTCACCATCTGTAGTGATTTTGGAGCCCAGAAAAATAAAGTCTGACACTGTTTCCACTGTTTCCCCATCTATTTCCCATGAAGTGATGGGACCGGATGCCATGATCTTAGTTTTCTGAATGTTGAGCTTTAAGCCAACTTTTTCACTCTCTTCTCTCACTTTCATCAAGAGGCTTTTTAGTTCCTCTTCACTTTCTGCCATAAGGGTGGTGTCATCTGTGTATCTGAGGTTATTGATGTTTCTCCTGGCAATCTTGATTCCAGCTTGTGCTTCTTCCAGCCCAGCGTTTCTCATGATGTACTCTGCATAGAAGTTAAATAAGCAGGGTGACAATATACAGCCTTGACGTACTCCTTTTCCTATTTGGAACCAGTCTCTTGTTCCATGTCCAGTTTTAACTGTTGCTTCCTGACCTGCATACAGATTTCTAAGGAGGCAGGTCAGGTGGTCTGGTATTCCCATTTCCTTCAGAATGTTCCACAATTTATCATGATCCACATAATCAAAGGCTTTGGCATAGTCAAGAAAGCAGAAATAGATGTTTTTCTGGAACTCTCTTGCTTTTTCCATGATCCA
>NW_011494958.1:848625-859411 GCF_000754665.1 Bison bison bison | reverse complement strand
GCGGATGTTGGCAATTTGATCTCTGGTTCCTCTGCCTTTTCTAAAACCAGCTTGAACATCTGGAAGTTCATGGTTCACGTATTGCTGAAGCCTGGCTTGGAGAATTTTGAGCATTACTTTGCTAGCGTGTGAGATGAGTGCAATTGTGCGGTAGTTTGAGCATTCTTTAGCATTGCCTTTCTTTGGGATTGGAATGAAAACTGACCTTTTCCAGTCCTGTGGCCACTGCTGACTTTTCCAAATCTGCTGGCATATTGAGTGCAGCACTTTCACAGCATCATCTTTCAGGGTTTGAAATAGCTCCACTGGAATTCCATCACCTCCACTAGCTTTGTTCATAGTCATGCTTTCTAAGGCCCACTTGACTTCACATTCCAGGATGTCTAGCTCTAGGTGAGTAATCACACCATCGTGATTATCTGGGTCGTGAAGCTCTTTTTTGTACAGTTCTTCTGTGTATTCTTGCCACTTCTTCTTAATATCTTCTGCTTCTGTTAAGTCCATACCATTTCTGTCCTTTATTGAGCCCGTCTTTGCATGAAATGTTCCCTTGGTATCTCTAATTTTCTTGAAGAGATCTCCAGTCTTTCCCATTCTGTTGTTTTCCTCTATTTCTTTGCATTGATTGCTGAGGAAGGCTTTCTTATCTCTCCTTGCTATTCTTTGGAACTCTGCATTCAGATGCTTATATCTTTCCTTTTCTCCTTTACTTTTTGCTTCTCTTCTTTTCACAGCTATTTGTAAGGCCTCCTCAGACAGCCATTTTGCTTTTTTGCATTTCTTTTCCATGGAGATGGTCTTGATCCCTGTCTCCTGTACAATGTCATGAACCTCTGTCCATAGTTCATCAGGCACTCTATCAGATCTAGTCCCTTAAATCTATTTCTCACTTACATTGTATAATCATAAGGCATTTGATTTAGGTCATATCTGAATGGTCTAGTGGTTTCCCCCACTTTCTTCAATTTAAGTCTGAATCTGGCAATAAGGAGTTCATGATCTGAGCCACAGTCAGCTCCCAGTTTTGTTTTTGCTGACTGTATAGAGCTTCTCCATCTTTGGCTGCAAAGAATATAATCAATCTGATGTCGGTGTTGACCATCTGGTGATGTCCATATGTAGAGTCTTCTCTTGTGTTGTTGGAAGAGGGTGTTTGCTATGACCAGTGTGTTCTCTTGGCAAAACTCTGTTAGCCTTTGTCCTGCTTCATTCTGTACCCCAAGGCCAAATTTGCCTGTTATTCCAGGTGTTTCTTGACTTCCTACTTTTGCATTCCAGTCCCCTATAATTAAAAGGACATTTTTTTGATAAACTATACCCCAGTGCAAAATAAAAAGTGTAAAGAAATGATAATAGATGTGAAAGCTCTTTGATATCTACTAAATTTGGAGAAGGAAATGGCAACCCACTCCAGTATTCTTGCCTGGAGAATCCCAGGGACAGAGAAGCCTGGTGGGCTGCTGTCGATGGGGTCACACAGAGTCGGACACGACTGAAGCGACTTAGCATGCATGCATGCATTGGAGAAGGAAATGGCAACCTACTTCAGTATTCTTGCCTGGAGAATCCCAGGGACGGAAGAGTCTGGTGGACTGCTCTCTATGGGGTCGCACAGGGTCGGACATGACTGAAGCGACTTAGCAGCAGCAAATTCAATAAAAGCCTAAAAAATTATTACTACTAAAGGCAGGCATGTGTTGGGCGAATGTGTAATAAAGTTAAGTGTTGCTTAAAAAAAGTACTCATAACCAAATTTGGAATTTAGAAAGCATCCTTGAAGCTGTATTTAGAGGATGTGTTTCCCCTAATACACTTTGAGATCACTTATAAATATCAGCAATACTATGCTGTCCTTTAAATACAAATATAACGCTCTTCATGTAGAAAGTGCTGCTGCTGCTAAGTCACTTCAGTTGTGTCCGACTCTGTGCGACCCCATAGAGGGCAGGGATTCTCCAGGCAAGAACACTGGAGTGGGTTGCCATTTCCTTCTCCAATGCATGAAAGTGAAAAGTGAAAATGAAGTCGCTCAGTCGTGTCAGACCCTCAGCGACCCCATGGACTACAGCCTTCCAGGCTCCTCCATCCATGGGATTTTCCAGGCAAGAGTACTGGAGCGGGGTGCCATTGCCTTTTCCGGTAGAAAGCGCTACAGAAACTGAAAAGAACTGGTATTTTTTCCTTAACATCATCTGATGCTCCTTGAGCGAAATGTAGCCATTTCTTATATGTCCACAAGGTGGTGCTGTTTCCCTACGAATAACACAAGGCAGCCGATCCCAGGAACACAAGGGACTCAAAATATCACCGTAGGTCCTTTTCCATAATTATTAGTTTTTCAGGGTGCAATTAGGTTTGTCCCATAGAAGTAACGTGTAGTTTTTCTTATAGAAGCATAATTTATGATTTAGTACAAAATTTGGCATTGTCAGATTGAAGATTTTTTTCATTCTCTTTTTCCCTTATAATTTCATTTATAATAATTATATTTTTAGTGATACTAACAGCTTCATAAAAACATCATTATATTATACACCCAATGACTGTGAAATCATTTGCCTTGAAGCACAGTGAAATCATCAATCAGCAAACTGGGTCTGAAACGGGCCATTTTAAGAAAGCTATTTATGCTCTAATTTGCAAATTGGGTTTTTTTTTTTTTTTTGAAATTAAAACATTTTAAAAATGTACCAACTACGATTGCTTAAAAAAAGTAATGGTTCTTTTTATGGTAAGGAAATAAATTGAACCTCTGTGCTGGAAAGTGCAGAAAACAAATCAGCTTTCTTTATAAATAGATTTTACTGCTGGCTTAGAAATTACCTTCTGTGCTTTTCAGATGATGGAAAAATGAAATCAGCTTCTGTTTGCACTGTGCAGAGAGCATATTTGCTGTATTCCTTTCAAGAGGATTATGGAATGTTGGGAGGTCAGGATTCTCAAAACGAGAGTTCTAGGAAGTGGCAAAATGTGGAAAGGAAAATAAAGCAAGCCTGGTTGTTTTGTATATACACTTAGTATATATGCTGATGGGTTGGAGGGAAACCCTGGATGGGGAGCCAGCACGTCATCTTGTTCTCACTTGGACGGACTTGACGTGATCCGGTATTCACTGAAGGCCAAGGCTGACCAGGCGTCAGGTTGGCTGGCATTGGAACCTGGAGAGAAGCCACTGGCCAGAGGTTGTGGCCACGTGTTCAGAGTCTGGTGCTCAAAGCGAACTCAGTTCAGTCCCTCAGTTGTGTCCGACTCTTTGCGACCCTGTGGACTGCAGCACACCAGGCCTCCCTGTTCATCGCCAACTCCCAGAGTTTACTCAAACTCATGTCCATCAAGTCAGTGATGCCATCCAACCATCTCATCCTCTGTCGTCAGCTTCTCCTCCTGCCTTCAATCTTTCCCAGCATCAGGGTCTTTTCCAAAGAGTCAGTTCTTCTCATCAGGTGGTCAAAGTATTGGAGTTTCAGCTTCAGCATCAGCCCTTCCATTTTTCAGGACTGATTTCCTTTAGAATGGACTGGTTGGATCTCCTTGCAGTCCAAGGGACTCTCAAGAGTCTTCGAGTCTTCTCCAACACCACAGTTCAAAAGCATCAATTCTGTGCTTAGCTTTCTTTATGCTCCAACTCTCACATCCATACATGACTACTGGAAAAACCCCAAAAAAAAAAAAAAAAAAAAAAAAGCTCAAATCTAAGCAGGGCGTTAATGCCAAATCTGACACCAGCATCTAGGTGTCTCAGTTGCAGCTGAGACTCCAGTCTGATCGGAGGATTGAGTCACCTTGGAGATCCAACAGAACCCACAGAAGTGTGCTCCTCAGATGCTGGCTGGCGAGCAGCACGGGGTTGCTTCGTTCCACTTGGTAGATGCTCTTTGCTAGGCTAAGTTTGATAGAGACATCCTTCAGGAGCAGGGACATGCTCTTCAGGTGAGGGTACAGGTTTGGCTCCTTGGAGCGGTAGCCCTAGAGCTCATAGTTCAAAGGAGGAGGGAGGAGACAGCATCTCCTGATGATAGGTGATTGCATTTATACCGGACTAAAAAATAATTACCTATTTATTATTTATTTTTGGCTGCACTGGGTCTTCGTTGCTGCACGGGCTTTTTCCAGTTGCAGTGAGTGGGGCCGCTCTCTGCTTGTGGCGCGCAGGCTTCTCATTGCAGTGGCTTCTCCTATTGCGAAGCTCGGGCTCGAGGGCCCACGGGCTTCCGTAGTTGGTGGTGTGTGGACTTAGTTGCTGCGTGCCGTGTGGAATCTTCCCGAACCAGGGATTGCGCCCGTGTAACCCACATTGGCAGGTGGGTTCCTAGCCACTATGCCACCAGGGAAGCCCTAAACTGGATTTTTTTTTTTTTTTAAGAGAATTCTTATGTCTTAGTCTGATTGGGCTGCTATAACATATAATCATAAACATGAAACTGCTTATTTCTCTCGGTTGTAGGATCTGGGAAGTCCAAGATGAAGGAAAATTCCTCGTCTGGTCAGGACCTGCTTTCTGATCTGCAGATGGCTCCTGTCCTCACATGGTAAGAGAGCTCGCTTTCTGTTCTAACAACAACACGAATCCCCTTATGACTTCCTCACCGTCATGACTTCACCCAAACTAAATCACCTCTCCAAAGCAAAAGCTTGTAATGCCATCCCATTGTAGGGAAGAGCTTTAACATATGAATTTTGAGAAATCACAAACATGTAGACCACAGCACATCATCTGATAAGATCTAGTCCCTAAAAATGATGTAAAATTATGACTTGATTCTTGTCCAAACTGTCTGTCTGGATTTCTTAAAAACAAAGCATACTTGACTATTTCCTTGAAAGATTTCTTCATCCATGCCCTGTTGTAGTTACAGAATTTTTACAGAATTACATCCAGGAGAATTCTAATAATTTAATCTATCATAGAGGTGAAGTGAAGTGAAGTGAAGTGAAGTTGCTCAGTCATGTCTGACTCTTTGCGACCCTATGGACTGTAACCCACCAGGCTCCTCCATCCATGGGATTCTCCAGGCAAGAATACTGGAGTGGGTTGCCATTTCCTTCTCCAGGGGATCTTCCCGGCCCAGGGATCAAACCTGGGTCTCCCACATTACAGGCAGACACTTTAACCTCTGAGCCACCAGGGGTAAAGCATGTGCTTTGGAATCATACAGTAGAATTTGTGAACAAATCCACACAAAACCCTCCTCTTGATTCCTTTTACTGGTCCAGTTTTGCTGAGGAACTAACTTTGAGAGACTTGCCCAAGATCACACAATTCGTAAGTGGTAGAGCTGAAGTTGGTATACTCAGTCTCTCTGAGTCCACGACCTAACCATTGTCCAACACTGCTTTTTTAAGGCCTAGAGAATGCCACCATTCTTCCTTCTGAAATCTCACTTCCTTCTGGGTAGCAACTTAATCAATCTGTGAAGAGGGCACCATAATACAGACAAAAAAAGTTCTTTGAAATCTAATGTTTGTGGTGAGGAGCAGTCCTGTGGCATCGCCAGTGGGTAAGCATCTTTTGAAGGCTCTCTCTGCACCAGTTCAGTAAGAAGTAGAGACGTTACTGTTGGCCTGTGCAGGACAGAAGGCCCACAGCTTATACCCTTCCCTTCCCTTTTACTTTATCTCCAAAGGACTTTTTACAGTTAGTCAAGTTTAAGGATCTTTTATGAGCCCCCGGGGAGAGGTAGAACTTTCCTAGATCTCGGTAAAGGTTTTTTTTTTTTTTTTAATATTTATTTTATTTGGCTACACTGGGTCTTAGTTGTGGCATGTGGGATCTAGTTCCTTGACCAGGGATTGAACCCGTGCCCCCTGCACTGGGAGTGCAGATCCTTAGCCATTGGGCCACCAAGGAAGTCCCTCTAGAGACTAGGTAAAGATTTATGGGCAAGCAGAAGAATTAATGTAGCTTGCGACTACTCCTTTCGGGAAAAAGTCTAATCATTTCTTTCTTTGACTCCCTTTCGTTCCCTCAAATGCTGGATAAAATGCATCTGCTTTCTAATCCTTGTCAATAGAGGATATCCGCTCTCTTTCACTGAACACAGAACCAGAAGCAAATAAGAAAGAATACAGTGAAACCTAGGCAGGCTTCCCAGGCTTCCTCAAGTCTACTCTGTCTGGTGGCTGTCCTCGTCCTCCTCGTGACAGATGTTCCATCCCTTTCTCATAAGAGAGTATCCAGATCTAAGATTTGGGTCTGACCTTTGGGAGAAGTAGGCAGGAGTGGTCTCTGGCTTGTTTTGGCATCCGACCAAGGGCTTCCCTGGTGGCTCAGATGGTAAAGAATCCGCCTGCAATGCAGGAGACCTGGGTTTGATCCCTGGGTTGGGAAGATCCCCTTCAGAAGGGAATGGCAACCCACCCAGTATTCTTGCCTGGAGAATCCCATAGACAGAGGAGTCTGGCGGGCTACAGTCCATGGGGTTGCAAAGAGTCAGACATGAATGAGCAGCTAACACACACACACACACACACACACCAGAGTCCTTCCAGCATTCAACTCAGCTCAGTGACCTCTCTGTGTGTTTGGGGAAAATCTCCAGGTAGTAATAAACTGTTATTTTCCTGTGCTTTGTTTTCTGTGCATATATATCTTTCTTAGGGACATTGTCTGGAGATTGGTTCCTTGGCCAAATACCATCTTAATCACTGCCATTATGACGAATTGTTTGCCCTTGTGGAACTGAAACCTAAATGGAGATTGAGTGAACAAGTAGAGTGAGCCAATTATGTTACGATGTCAATCTTTTTGTGTCTTCTTAGGGATATTGATTGTTTCCCCCCTTGTTCACCAAGTTCTAGGCTAGGTGATAAAAGGGATATTTTGATCTGCCGCAAACTTCCTGATTGGTTAGCAATAAACTTGACTGCCTGGAATAGACTGCTGGGAACTATCTCTTGTCTCAATCAGAAATTCCACTATTGGGAGATGTGTGTGAGCTGGGAAGGTCGTAAATATTTATTGATTACCTGCTGTACGATTAACCCTATGTTAAGCACTGGACCTATTAAATAATTTTGACTATCTTCATATTCAGCCCTCACGACAATACTCTGCTTTTCTTTTTCTCCCCCTAGTTGTGATAAGTGGGGGCTGCTTTTCGTTGTGGTGCACAAGCTTCTCATTGAGCTGGGTTCTCTTGTTGTGGAGCACGGGCTCCAGGGCGTATGGGCTCAGTACTTGCAGCTCCGGGCTCTAGAGCACAGGCTCAATAGTGGCACTTGGGCGTGGTTGCTCTTTGGCACGTGGGATCTCCTGGATCCGGGGTTGAACCCGTGTCTCCTGCATTGGCAGGTGGATTCATTACCGCTGAACTTTATTTTTCTGGGCTCCAAAATCACTGCAGCTGGTGACTGCAGCCATGAAATTAAAAGACGCTTACTCCTTGGAAGGAAAGTTACGACCAACCTAGACAGCATATTAAAAGCAGAGACATTACTTTGCCAACAGAGGACTGTCTAGTCAAGGCTATGGTTTTTCCAGTGGTCATGTATGGATGTGAGAGTTGGACTGTGCAGAAAGCTGAGCGCCGAAGAATTGATGCTTTTGAACTGTGGTGTTGGAGAAGACTCTTGAGAGTCCCTTGGACTGCAAGGAGATCCAACCAGTCCATCCTAAAGGAAATCAGTCCCGGGTGTTCATTGGAAGGACTGATGTTCAAGCTGAAACTCCAATACTTTGGCCACCTGATACGAAGAGCTGACTCATTTGAAAAGACCCTGATGCTGGGAAAGATTGAGGGCAGGAGGAGAAGGGGACGATAGAGGATGAGATGGTTGGATGGCATCACCGAGTCAATGGACATGAGTTTGGGTAAACTCCAGGAGTTGGTGATGGACAGGGAGGCTGGCGTGCTGCAGTCCATGGGGTTGCAAAGAGTTGGACACGACTGAGTGACTGAACTGAACTGAATTGAACTGAGCCACCAGGGAAGCCCCAGATGCTTGGTTTTGGCAGACACAAGACAAATCTGGTGTCAGGGGGCCTGAGCAGGCCACAAGGAAGCGGGCTGGGTCCAGGGAAGGGTGGCGCTGGTTGTCTAGGGAACTGGCCACCTTTGGGCTGGCAGCACATCAGAAAACCCCACTCCGCTTCCCTCAGATGCTGCCCAGGTCTGCTGGAGCTAAGAGAGCTCTGAGAACGACCACTCCACGGCCTGAGTGTGGGTCCTGGGCTGCCTTCCCTCATCAATATCTTGGCTGATGGCTATGCATGTGGGGGCTATTTGCCTGGCTTTCTCAACCCGTGCCAGAAAACGTGCTTTTGAAGTGGTTTGGAAAGCTCCAAAGGAGACGTGCTTCAGGTATTGGCGTTACTGCCAAAGAGAAAAAGATTCTGCTTTTCATCAGCTGCTTGCTCCAGTGGTCTGTGTGTCTCTGACGCCTACTGCTGATGGCCCTATCGGGCGGATCCTGCAGTGGAGGGTGAACAGCAGCCCAGGGTCTTCCTCCCCATTCCAGGCTGGGCGGCGAGCAGCCTTACAATGCCGGGATGCTCCAGCTCAGGTAGGCTGGAGATCAGTGGCCACTCTTAGAGCACGAGGTTGGACACTCTTTATAGTTTCCCCACACGCGGAAATTGGCAGGGCTTGAGAAAGAATCACTGGCAGGAAGTTCATTTTCTTTTCCTGCTACCTTCCCCAGCCGTAAATCTAAAAGCTTTTTACCTAAATCACGTTTGGGATCTCCTGGGATTGGAGAGCAGTTCCCCCGGAGTTTTTCCCAATCAGAGTTCAGTCCTAGCGATCTGAGAGTTCGAATAGTCTATTTGAATTTGAAAAAAGCTGTTCTCATTGATGCTTCTCATAGTCTCTCCCTCCCCCAGAAGGCTTCTGATTTTGTGTCTTTAGGTTTTGCCCACTGCCCCTACCAAATCTCAGATTCCTGAAAGTGAAAGCCTTTCATTTTGAATTTCATCATCTCTCACTTAATTAGAATTTCATTCACCTGTTGTGGCGGGTTTACTTTCATCCCTTCAAAATAAGCTTCCCCTGAGTTTCACCAACTCTCTGACCCAGAGCTATTTAAATCTTAGGGCTTCCCTGGTGGCTCAATGGTACAGAGTCTTCCAGGAGACGCAGGCTCGATCCCTGGTTCAGAAAGATCCCCTGGAGGAGGAAATGGCAACCCACTCCAGTATTCTTTCCTGAGAAATCCCATGGACAGAGGAGACTGGTGGGATACAGTCCATGGGGTTGCAAAGAGTCAGACATGACTTAACAATGAAACAGTAACCTTTTAAAAGGCCTTATTTCCAAGTAGTCACATTGTGGTGTCTTGATGATAGGACTTCAACACATACATTTCGGATGAACACAGTTGAGACATAACAGTCATCAATCGCCTTCTTATTTTTCAGTCCGGTGGGATCTGAGGAATTTTCAGTATTAAACCTCTTCCTCTTTTCTTGGGGGGGTGCTCCTTTGATTCTACACTTGGGTGATTTTTTTCCCCTTTCTTTGGCTCAGATCCCCCGCTCCCTGTGCACCCCGCCCCCCCATCTTTCCTTACCTCCAAACTCTTAAGTGCTAGAATTCCTCGGGACTTCGTTCTGGGTCCTCTTCTCTTCTCACTTGATAAAAACTTTAAGATTTTAATAATGCCTATGCCTTAAATATCATTTTAACACAGATGTAAGTCTGTACTACAGACCTTTCTTGCTAAGTGCCAGAACACCATGTCCAACTGTTTTTTTTTTCTAACGTTTCCACTTGGATTTTCACAGTCATACCTAAAATCAGAACTCAGAAAACTTGAGGTCTATCCCCCAAAGTTATGCCTCTTCCTAAATCTATTCCTCCCTGTTAGTTTTCTTCTTATCCAGCCTTCTTGTTCTTCATAGAAACAACATCACTCATTATCAGAGAAATGCAAATCAAAACCACTATGAGGTACCATTTCACGCCAGTCAGAATGGCTGCGATCCAAAAGTCTACAATCAATAAATGCTGGAGAGGGTGTGGAGAAAAGGTAACCCTCTTACACCATTGGTGGGAATGCAAACTAGTACAGCCACTATGGAGAACAGTGTGGAGATTCCTTAAAAAACTGGAAATAGAACTGCCTTATGACCCAGCAATCCCACTGCTGGGCATACATACTGAGGAAACCAGAATTGAAAGAGACACCTGTACCCCAATGTTCATCACAGCACTGTTTATAATAGCCAGGACATGGAAGCAACCTAGATGTCCATCAGTGGACGAATGGATAAGAAAGCTGTGGTACATATATACGATGGAGTATTACTCAGCCATTAGAAAGAATACAATTGAATCAGTTCTAATGAGGTGGATGAAACTGGAGCCTATTATACAGAGTGAAGTAAGCCAGAAAGAAAAACACCAATACAGTATACTAACGCATATATATGGAATTTAGAAAGATGGTAACGATAACCCTGTATACGAGACAGCAAAAGAGACACTGATGTATAGAACAGTCTTTTGGACTCTGTGGGAGAGGGAGAGGATGGGATGATTTGGGAGAATGGCATTGAAACATGTATAATATCATGTATGTAACGAGTCGCCAGTCCAGGTTCGATGCACGATACTGGATGCTTGGGGCTGGTGCACTGGGACGACCCAGAGGGAGGGTATGGGGAGGGAGGAGGGAGGAGGGTTCAGGATGGGGAACACATGTATACCTGTGGCAGATTCATTTTAATATATGGCAAAACCAATACAATATTATAAAGTTAAATAAAATAAAATTAAAAAAAATAAATAAAAGCTTAGTATAGCAAAAAAAAAAAAAAAAAAAAAAAAAAAAAAAAAAAAAAAAAACC
>NW_011494958.1:817947-848525 GCF_000754665.1 Bison bison bison | reverse complement strand
AAAAGAAAAAAGAAATAACCTTCATTTACCCACTTGCTTCTGCCAGAAATGAAGAGTAATCCTTGATGCTTCTTTCTCTTGTCACACCTCTATGGGACCACTTGCAATCAAGTCCTGTTACTCTCCTTCAAAAACATGTCCTGATAGCAATCTCCTTCCATCCGCATGAGTACCTCTCACCCGGTGAGTAAACAGAACTCCTCCTTCCAACTCTGTGCCCCTCCAGTTCATTCTCTACGGAGCATCCAGGGAGGTCCTTTAAAGATTTCAATTAGATCTTATTTATTCTCTGTTTAAAGATCATTAATGGTTTCCCACCCACAAGATAATTCTGCTAGATTGCAAGCTCTAAGGCTGCTGTATCCTTTTGGAGATAGATCTTGCCAAGATATTTTTCATTTGGTTTCATTTAGTATTTTTTTAAATGTGAAGTGCTGCTACCTTATCATTGCCAATGAAATTCTGCTTACCGTTGTTAACATGAGTTTAAACTGACATAATGGGCAGCTGTCTTTGGCATCTATACATGATGGTCCTTTTGTAAGGTTTAATGTGTGGCAGGTAAAATTATAAGCATTACAAGCAATAGCATATTTAATCCTAATAACACAAAGACTCATGTATTACTATTCCATTTTTACAAACAAAAAACCAAATATGGATTAAATAATTTGCTTGAATTGCAAAAAAAAAAAAAAGGCTTGTCCTGTTTATTTCTGTTTCCCCAGAGCTTAGCCTAGGCTTCCCTGTGGCTCAGTGGTAAAGAATCCACCTGCCAATACAGGAGATGCAGGAGAAGACATGGGTTTGATTCCTGAGTTGGGAAGATCCCCTGGAGGAGGAAATGGCAACCCACTTCAGTATTTTTGCCTGGAACATTCCGTGAACAGAGCAACCTGGTGGGTTACAGTTCATGGAGTCCCAAAAGTCAGAAATAACCGAGCGCAGGCACACAGACAGGCCTAGCCCAGTGCCTCATGCCAATACCTAATAGGGCCTGACGCAGCGACCCTGCTCTCGCCAGCCTTTTCAGCCTCGTCTTTCACACCAGTACTCATCTGTCCCGGTCACTGCTCTTTTCCAGATCTGTAGCTGGCCTGGTCCAGGCTGCCTGGGCTGTGGTACACCCACTCTCCCTTTGGCTGGATTCTCTGGTGGCCTGGCTACACTAAGTGGTGTCCACGATCAGAGGCCTGGGCATCCTGGAAGCTTGTTAGGACTCAGGTCCCACCCTAGACCTAATGGAGCAGAATCCACACTTCACCAAAGTCCTCAGTGATTCACTTGCATAGGAAAGTGTGGCCTCAGCCTCAGTGTTAGTTCTTTAGAGAGACCTTCCCCAGATGACCAGCATAAGTTCGGCCAAGTAGTGGATTCTCTCATCGCATCTGTGACACCCAGAAGGGAAAGGAAGTGAGACGCCAGGGAGGAAGGCAGGGGAGGTGAAGCCTGCCAGTCAGAAGCTGTTAAACTTTTAATTAAGTGTGACCTTTCAAAAGTTTTGGATTTACATCTGTGTCTCCTTTGCTGCCCTATACGTAGGATTGTTGGTACCATCTTTCTAGATTCCATATATAGTGTGTTAATATATGGTATTTGTCTTTCTCTTTCTGACTTACTTCACTCTGTGTAATAGGCTCTAGGTTCCTCCACCTCTTTAGAACTGACTCAAATGTGTTCCTTTTAATAGCTGAGTAAAATTCTATTGTATATGTACTACAACTTCCTTATCCATTCGTCTGCAGATGGACATCTAGGTTGCTTCCACGTCCTAGCTATTGTAAATAGTGCTGCAGTGAACCTCGGGGTACAAGTGTCTTGTTCAGTTTCTGGTTTCCTTGGAGTACATGTCCAGTAGTGGGATTGCTGGGTCATGACTCAGTGGGAGAGAGAGGCTTGGTTTGAGAGAATAGCACTGAAACATACACATTACCATATATAAAATAGATAACCAGTGTGCATCTGATGCATGAAGTAGGGCCCCCAAAGCCAGTGCTCCATGACAACCTGGAAGGATAGGGTGAGGAGGGAGGTGGGGGGCGGGTTTCAGGATGGAGTGGACACATGTATATCTATGGCCAGTTCATGTTGATGTATAGCAAATACCATCACAGTATTGTAAAGTAATTATCCTCCAATTAAAATAAATGAGTTAATTAAAAAAATCCACAATGGAAATTGAAATAAAAATTCAACGCAGAAAAAAGTTTTGGATTACACAGAGGAGCCTGTGAAGTCTGTGAAGAGTATGAATTGATTTGAGCAAACAGAAAGTTGCAACAAGCTTTGTTTGCGTTAACAGAGTTTTGAGTCCACCCTAGAAAACCTCTTGATGTAGTTGTTTTGTGTTGATTTGCCACACTATGACACCACGGGATAAATGCACAGCAGTGAGTCACAGTCACTCTGGGTTTTCCAATATTTCATTGATCCATGGTTGTGTATTGTAGACAATCTGGCTAGGGCACCTTTTCTTTAATGTACTTGGATTCCAGCTTTGGTGCAAGTCAATTGTTCAGTGTTTTGTTGCAAATACTTTAGACGTTACATCGCTGACCGATTGATTTGTGGTTCCTGGGGCCTTCTGCAGATTCTGTAAGAAGCCCCAAAATAACATTATTGTAGATCTCCAGCATGTTAGAAAGGACATGCGATGAGTGTTCAACCAATGAACGAAGCCATAGTTTGTGACTGAGAGACCAATGAAAACACAGTAATTAAAAGTAAACACCGTTACTTACCTCTGAAAACATTTCTATAGTGTCATACTTGTATACTTTACTTGTAAAATATTTTATTGCTTCTATTGCCAAGTGTTTCAGGATTTTATGGTGCCAAAATGTTTATTAATTTAACTAGACAATTTGTTGGAGTTTTTCAACAAACTAAAAGTGTTGGCAGAGCTGTCACGTTAAAGTACAATCCCACGCAACCTTTCAGCATTACGGCTGCTCCTTGTTTGTTTAATAAGAGAGCTCACGAATGCCTGATTGCAGAGGAAAGTGGGTGCAGGTGTAGTGCCGTTTAGGGGTGATGGAGGCACATTTGGCGTCTTTTGCATGATCTGTAGGTAAAGCCAAGCAGAAGTTATAATCAGCCCTCTGTCAAATCTACATGGTTTAAAACGGCACAGAGCTTTTTTGGACATTGAGGGAGGAAGTTTAGTAGAAATCTAAGGGAGGAGAGAGGGACCAACATGTGTTGATTGCCCTTCCATGCTGCTGCTGCTGGCTGCTAAGCCGCTTCAGTCGTGTCCAACTCTTTGTGACCCCATGGACTATAGCCCTCCAGGCTTCTCTATCCATGGGATTCTCCAGGCAAGAACACTGGAGTGGATTGCCATTTCCTCCCCCAGGGGATCTTCCCCACCCAGGGATCAAACTCAATGTCTCCTGGGGCTTCTGGATTGCAGGTGGATTCTTCACTGCTGAGGGGAAGCCCTGCCTTCTATGGGGTACTCGCCTTCTATGGGGTACTCATTTACTCCTCACACCCACCCTTTAAGAGGGGGTTCATTTGTTCCATTTAACTCAAGTGAAAAATTGAGCTTCACACGCATGCTTTTTTTTTTTTTTGACTCCTGGTTACACATTAAAATCAAAGGAGTGGCATTAAAAAACGACATTGTACACTTGTTGGGATGGCTATAATTAGAAAATGGAAAATAACAAGTGTTGGTGAGGATGTGGCGAAGTTGGAACCCTCATGCACGGCTGGTGGGAATGTAAAGTGGTGCAGCTGCTGTGGGAAATAGTGTGCTGGTTCCTCAAAAATTTAAATGAAGTAATCATATGAGCCAGTGATCACATTTACAGTAGTAGTAGTGTTAGTCGCTCAGTCGTGTCTGACTCTTTGCAACCCAAAGACTGTAGCCCACTAGGATCCCCTGTCCATGGAATTCTCCAGGCAAGAATACTGGAGTGGGTTGCCATTCCCTTCTCCAGGGGATCCTCCTGACCCAGGGACTGAACCCGGATCTCCTGCATTGCAGGCAGATTCTTTACCATCGGAGCCACCAGGCAAGCCCAATCACATCCATAGATTGGTATATATCCAGAATAACCGAAAGCAGTACTCAGAGACTTGAGTATCCATGTTCATTACTGCACTATTCGCAATATCCAAAGGTGGAAATAACCCCAAAGTCCATTTATGGATAAATGAATAACGAAAGTGGTATATACATATAATGGAATCGTATTCAGACGTAAAAACAAATGAAATTCTGATACTTGCTACAACATGGATATGGAAACATGCTAAGTGAAGTAAGCCGGACACAAAAGACAAATATTGTATGATTCCACTTACATGAGGTGTCTAGAATAGGTAAATTCATAGAGACAGTAAGTATAATGAGGGTTACCAGGGGCTGGGGAAACGTGGGGATGGTAAGTTATTGTTTAATAGGATAGGGTTTCTATTTGGGACGATGGAAAAATTCTGAAGATGGATGGTGGTGATGGTTGCAAAGCATTTGAATGCACTTAATGCCACTGAATTGTTCACTTACAAGTGGTTAAAATGGTAATTTTTATGCTATTTATGGGCTTCCTCGGTGGCTCAGCAGTAAAGAATGTGCCTGCAAGGCAGGAGATGTGAATACGATCCTAGGGTGTGGAAGATCCTCTGGAGGAGGTTAGGGCAACTCACTGCAGTATTCTTGCCTGGAGAATCCCATGGACAGAGGAGCCTGGCAGGCTACAGTTCATAGGGTCGCAGAGAGTTGGACACAGCTGAGCAACTGAACAACAATAATCTCCAAGATTATTGGTTATTGACCCATATGACTCCCTAGAGATGAGCTGCTGCTGCTAAGTAGCTTCAGTCGTGTCCGACTCTGTGCACTCCCATAGACGGCAGCCCACCAGGCTCCCCTATCCCTGGGATTTTCCAGGCAAGAACACTGGAGTGGGTTGTCATTTCCTTCTCCAATGCATGAAAGTGAAAGGTGAAAGTGAAGTCGCTCAGTCGTGTCCGATTTCTAGAGACCCCATGGACTGCAGCCTACCAGGCTCCTCCGTCCATGGGATTTGCCAGGCAAGAGTAGTGGAGTGGGGTGCCATTGCCTTCTCCGCCTAGAGATGAGAGGACCCCTAAAATCTCACCAATCATCAGGTATTTGTCAGTCAAAAATATCTCTGTGTTTGCTAAAGCTGGGAATGGGGAAAGAGTAAAGAACAGAGCCTGAAGCTACTCCAAAGGCCCCTAACTTCAGGGGCCGGAAGTGGTGAGGGAAATCAATTCTTCACATCCTTTCTTGGCCTCTACAACTTTGTTTCTCCCTGTTGCCCCCTGCGGCTTCCCCTGGGGTCCAGGTCCTCAGCCATCCTCAGTCCTAATCATCTCCCTCCACCCCTTTGAGTGAAGGAGCATGGTTTAAATGAGGCTGCTGAGCTGCATTAAATTGCACCAATTCAGGAATCTTGAGGAGTTCCATACTGGCTTCTAATGCCAGAGAAAGAATGTGGATGCTCTTCTCTTTTACGGAAACGTCACTGTGTGCTATCTTGGTCATGTTTTTCCTTGCACTAGACATGATGTCCATCCAAGCCGTCTTGAATTTGGGTCTTATTTCTGGATATACATTTCACTTTCCTCTAGTGAGAAGTACAGAGCTAGACTAAACAGTCGGCAGACTTCCTTTTTCTCCTGGTGCCTGCTGAGTCTAGTATTGTTCTTTGGCTTGGCCAAGCCTGCCTTCTTTTCTTTTCGTCTGCTTTTCCCTTCTGATGGAGCCAATGTATATTAAAACTTATTTATTTATTTTTTTTACCCAATAGATCTTTTATGAGGAGAAGGGGGCGACAGAGGATGAGATGGTTGGATGGTGTCACTGACTCAATGGACATGAGTTTGAGCAAACTCCGGGAGATAGTGAAGGACAGGGAAGCCTGGCGTGCTGCAGTCCACGGGGTCACAAAGAGTCAGACACGACTGAGCAACTGAACAACAACAGCCCAATAGCTCTTTTTATGAAGCTGGTCTCTGATGATGTTTCTGTTAAGGATAATGAAAAATAGGCAAAACTGAATATAGTTCAATATATCTTCCATTTATTTAATAGAAACATTCTGATAAGAAAGAAAGAGTGCTTCTTTTTAACTCATCCTTTACTGCAGCCATGAAATTAAAAGACGCTTACTCCTTGGAAGGAAAGTTATGACCAACCTAGATAGCATATTGAAAAGCAGAGACATTACTTTCCCAGCAAAGGTCCATCTAGTCAAGGCTATGGTTTTTCCGGTGGTCATGTATGGATGTGAGAGTTGGACTGTGAAGAAGGCTGAGCGCCAAAGAATTGATGCTTTTGAACTGTGGTGCTGGAGAAAACTCTTGAGAGTCCCTTGGACTGCAAGGCGATCCAACCAGTCCATCCTGAAGGAGATCAGTCCTGGGATTTCTTTGGAAGGAATGATGCTAAAGCTGAAACTCCAGTACTTTGGCCACCTCATGCAAAGAGCTGACTCATTGGAAAAGACTCTGATGCTGGAAGGGATTGGGGGCAAGAGGAGAAGGGAATGGCAGAGGATGAGATGGCTGGATGGCATCACTGATTCGATGGACATGAGTCTGGGTGAACTCCGGGAGTTGGTGATGGATAGGGAGGCATGGCATGCTGCGATTCATGGGGTTGCAAAGAGTTGGACATGACTGAGCGACTGAACTGAACTGAATACAAGGTAGAGCAGGTAAAGAGAAATTAGATTCCAGAATCCCAAATCTATTAAACTCGGGTATCTTCTGACTGATTTTTATTGAGGGCTTTCTTATATGTTTTGCCACCAGCTGACTGTTAACCCACTTGCTCCAAATGGAATATAGTGTGGAACTGGCAAATGGAGATCACAGTGCCTGCTGGGGCTGATAATGAAATATTCAGGAATTTTTGTGAGTTGGTTATTAGACTCCTGGGAGCGTGAAGTCAACCATGATGGGAGTATCTACACCATGCACACATGCGTGTTTAGTCACTTTCAGTCGTGTCTGACTCTTTGTGACCCCATGGACTGTAGCCCACCAGGCACCTCTGTCCATGGAAATCAGCAAATGCTACAAACCCAGACTCTCCCCACCCCCACCCTACCATTATTTACCAGGACACCACTTTTATTCTCCTCGTAAACACTCAGAATTCCTATGAATATTCCTAGCTCTTCCTACACTCCCTGTCTCACTCAGAATAAGCCAAAGCGTCTACAGTGGCCAGCAAAGCCCTAAACGAGCGGATGCACCCCACTCTCTAACCTGCCTCATCCTGTTTGCCCCACTCCCGGGGCTGTTCTGCTTCTCCATCTGGAGAGGCCCTTTTCTCATCAGGGCATTCTCGCCACAGTTTGCCTTTTTTCCTGGAACACCTTTTCCTCAGATACCTGCCTACCTGGTTCCTCACCTCCTGCAAACCTTTGCTCAGTGTCACCTTCTCAGGGCTCTTGTTGTTCAGTCGCTCAGTCATGTTCAACTCTTGGTGGTACATGGACTGCCGCACGCCAGGCTTCCCTTTTCACCTTCTCAGTGAGATCATCTGTATTAGTTTTTTTATTACTGCTGTGGTCAATTAGTACAAATTCAGCGACTTAACACACATTCTCTCCCAATAAGAGTCTGTTTCCTTACTTTTCCCAGCTTTTAGAAGAGGTTCACGTTCTGTGTCTCATGACTCCCTCCCAGGCAGCAGTTTATCACTCCAGCCTCTGTTCTTACACCTTCTGCCTCTGTCTCTGCCACCTGCCTCTTTCCCACATAAGGACCCTTGTGATCACATTGAGCCCACGTGGATAACACACGCTAATCTCCCCATCCGATGGTCCTTTGCTTAATCGCATCTGCATAGCCCTTTGGCCCTGTGAGGATGTGGATATGTTTGGGCATCATTATTCTGCTACTGTGTCTTCCTTGTCCATCGTACTTGACTTTGTACCTGCTCTCTCCCAGAATTCCTAATCTCTTTTTCTTGCCTAAGTTTTCCGTTGTGCACATTATCGTCTGCTAGAACATTATATATCTTGCATACTTATTTTGCTGATGGTCCACCTTCACCCACTAGAATGTAATCTGAATGAGGGTAAATATTTTTGTTTTATGTCATTGTTACATTTTCACTGCTTATAACAGTGCCAAACTCATAGTGAATATTTTATATACACACATAGATATGTTTGTTTAAATGAAACAGGTATAAGACTTCAGGAAAAGAAACTGATGTGACCTGGCGGGGGGTGGTGGGGGACTTCCTCCAGTGATGAAAAAAGTCTATGTGGTTGACCTCCCAGAGGAAGTTGAGTAGCTCCAGAGATCTCCCAAGTCAGAACTGCTGTGTCTCCATTGAAATACTTGCCCAAGTTCTGGTTTCTCATCTTTTCTCTCATGTTTGTATTTGCTTTTTGTCTGGAATATTCTCAAATATTTCGTGTTAGTTTCAGACTCTAGATTATAAACACCTGAAGGAAAAAAAAAAACATTTTCCTCCTTGTTTGTCCTGTAATTTTTCTACTCTGTTTGCATAGTGTTAGATATTGGGTATGTGGATGCCTCATACTTCCTTTTCTGATTTTTTTACCTTTTGTTTCATATAAATCAGTTTAAAGGGAGAAGAAGACCAATGTCTTAATTATTTGTGGGGTTTTGGAGGGCAGGTGTTGGGGGAGCTGTGAGGCATTTGCTCTTAGAAAACAACTTTGTGTGGGAAGTATAGCTTCCTAGCTTGAGCACAATGATAAGAAAGTTGGAATTTGAAATCTAGCATATACCTTCAGAAATGGTTTTTCCATATGAGATTTCTGTGGTTGATGTGTGTGAGAAACAATAAATATAGATGTCAATAACTAAATCCATCAAAGCCACAAACTTCAAGCAGTACTATAAACATTTCTGTTAACTCTGGATAAAGGGAGGGTGACAGTATAAGAGCTAAGTTTTACTTCAAACATTTCAATTTGTCAGTGTGAAGGGTAGAAGGAGTTGCTTTTCAATGATCTATATTTTAAGATGTTGAGATATTTTTCTTGATACTAGTCTTAATCTGTTTTGTTGTTGTTGTTTTAGTCGCTAAACTGTGTCCAACCCTTTTGCAACCCCGTGGACTGTCATCCCATAGGCTCCTCTGTCTATGGCATTTCCCAGGCAAGAATACTAGAGTGGGTTGCCATTTCCTTCTCCAGGGGATCTTCCAGACCCAGGGATCGAACCTGCATCTTCTGCATTATAGGCAGATTTTTCACCACTGAGCCACCAGGGAAGCCTATAGTTGAGGCTATAGGCTACTAGAACAAAACTACCATAAATTGGGTGGCTTATAAACAACACATATTTATTTCTCACATTTCTGGGGGCTGGGAAGTCCGTAATAATGGTGCCGGCAGATTCAGTGTCTGGTGAAGTCCTGCTTCCTCGTAGATGGACACTGTAACCTCACGGGGTGAAAGGGCTGAGAGTTCTGTCTGGGGCCTCTTTTATAAGGACACTCACTCTGTTCATGAGGGCTCCACCTTCATGACTTTGTCATCTGGGAAAGGCCCCACCTCAAAGTTCCATCACATTAGGAATTTTTTAAAAAAATTTATTTATTTGGCTGTGTTGGGTCTTAGTTACAGTATTTGGGATCTTTGTTGTGTCATGTGGGATTTTTCTGATGTGATGCATGGACTCTCTAGTTGTGGCACACAGGCTTAGATGCTCCAAGGCATGGGGGATCTTAGTTCCCTGACCCGGGATGGAACCTGAATTCCCTGCGCTGTAAGACGGATTCTTTACCACTGAGCCACCAGGGAAATCTGAGGAATTATGTTTTGAACACATACATTTTGGTGGAGGGGACACAAACATTGAGACCATAAGAGTACTTATGGAGAAAATAAAATTCTTACTAGAATTTTCAGCTCCAAGTTGAGAATAGATGTTTTGGTACTTGTCCTGCTGTGGTCTGAGACTTGGCACCATGGATCTTCCTATGGTCTACTAACAGTTTAGCCAACACACATAAGGATCAGCACAAAATCCTCACTGAGCATTTCTGGTAGTTACATTTTACTTATTCCAGAACAAGGGCTTCTCTGGTGGCTCAGATAGTAAAGAATCTGCCTGCAATGCAGGAGACCCGGGTTTCATCCCTGGATTGGGAAGATCCCTTGGAGGAGGGAATGGCAGCCCACTGCAGTATTCTTGTCTGGAGAATCCCGTGGACAGAGGAACCTGGGAGGCTACAGTCCATGGGGTCACAAAGAGTCAGACACGACGGAGCAAATAGCACTTTGACTTTCATTCCAGAGCAAAGTTAATATATGATGAAAAGCGGAGTATTTCCATTGCCTTCTCAGGTATTATGACAAGAACCTTCCTTCTAGAAAAGCATTGGTGAGTTGTGAGGATGCTGCGTGCTACGACATCCTTTGCCTTCAAGGCGTTGTGAACAACTTGAATCAATTGGTACCTTATTAAACACAAACAGTAAAATGAAAGCCATTTATCTGAAACAGCAGGTTGGAAACTTCATTTGTACCTTGGCGTTGTGTCACTAACGCTGCCAGAACTTTGCTCCACCAGAGCAGGGCATGAATTTTTCATTGCCCAATAAGCAAAGTCTTTAGAATTGCACGGTAGTTTCTCTCTAATAGTGCTAATATGTTGAGCATTGTTGACATTCTGCTTATGGTTGCCAAGGATAACGTAAAAAGACTTGCTTTGAATGATACTATAAAAATATTAAAAGAAATAACTTTGATATAGGAACTAAAGTTGAATTATGTGCTCACTATAAAATCACTTAAGATGGGAGGGGGGAGGGGGACCTTTCAGATTGATTTTAGATAGTAGATACAGACATCTTTATTGGATTTATCTGGAGAAAAGGAAGAAAAATCCCCAAATTGTCTGTTGGGTTGACTTGTATGCAGCTCAGCCTTATTGGCCTGCACTCCCACCCACCTCAGCCCTTCCTCTTTAGATTCTTTTTCCTTGCTCTGACTTCACGTTTAGAGAAGAAACTCAAGTGAGTCACAGGTACTAACTGGGCACATTTATCAACTTATTCCCAGGATGCTACCGTTGCTCATAAAGCATTTCGAAGATTCTTCTGTTGGCTTGGTCTTCAGAGCTGGTGATAAGATGTGCGATGAAGTCAGTCTTACTGATTTAAGCTGCCTTTTAGGGTCACATACAGTGGAACTAACGTGGACTTTGAAGTCTCGTAACTATTCAGAATCCAGGCTCTGTTCTCAGTAGACATGTGAAGTCTTAGGCAAATTACTTAAGCTCTTTGAACCTCATTTTCTGGTCGCAGCAACACATACCTTATAGGGTTGGTATGTGGATGAGATGTGGTCATGTGTGTAAATCCACTACAGTGCCTTCTTTCCCTGCTTCTATTTTCCTTGCCCCTGTTTTTCCATCCAGGCTTACTCTGAGGTTGACTTCTGAGAGGTTAGATACACAATCAAGCTTGGTGCTTGCTAGAGAGTGAGGAGCTAGACTTGGATGTTAGGACATTGGGGAATGGTATCTGTGATGCTGGAGGGCCCTGCAAGTCCTACAAGGAAAGTGAGGCAGGTCAGGAGAGTGGGGAGTGATGCTCTGAAGGCTCCCTGGGCAGTCCCTGGCATCTCTGGTCAAGGCATTATTAGTGCTGAGTTATTTGAAGCCTGAGGTTGTGGCATATATTAGAAAGCCCGAGGTCATGTCTGACTCTTTGCGACCTCATGGACTGTAGCCTGCCAGCCTCCTCTGTCCATGGACTTCTCCAGACCAGAATACTGGAGTGAGTAGCGGTTCCCTTCTCCGGGGTGTCTTCCCAATCCAGGGATTGAACCCAGGTTTCCTGCATTGCAGGAGGATTCTTTACCATCTGAGCCACCAGGGAAGCCCTTTCATTTGAAGCCTGAGGCCATGGCAGATGTTAGAGATGGATGGTAGTTGTTGCCTTGTCAAGAGTCTAGAGGCTTTAAGTCCAGCTTTCTCTTCTGTCCTAGTCAAATTCATGGGCAATTAAATCTCCTCCTACATTTCTGATTGGGTCTCTCTTTCTCCATTATTTCTCACCTGCAAGGGCATCTTCTTAAGGTAAACGGAAAAGCCTTAGTGCACCTGGGGCGGGTAGGGACTCTATGTTCTTTCTTCTTCATTGTCAAAGCCATGGGTTTCCAAGGTAAGGACAGAGCCTAGTGATAGCAGTATGGCAGTCATATCCCTCATTTTTGAATAAATAAACCCGTATACAATTTCATCTCTCATTTACTTCACTTATTCACTTGTTCGTTCATTCAACAGATTTATTTATGAAGCAGTTCCCCGGGAAAGAAAGGGCCTTTCCTTAGCATCAAGGGAGAAGGAAGAGAGGCTGTTCAGATATTTAAGCCTGATTTTGTATGACTTTTGACAGTTTTTAAATTAAAATAAGATTTAACTTGGAAGGGCAAGAGCTGCTATCCCTGGAAGTATTAAAATGTCTAAAAAAATTGACACCGAAAGAACTTGCAAAATGTTTTTAAAAATGATTACCCATGTTGCAATGACCATGTGGCATTCCAAGGTTTCACAGCGTTCAACCAACATTAATTAGTATCCTCTGTGTGCTTGGTGCAGGACAACTGTATTGGGAGTCACAAAACGGACCGTGAAGTCCTTGACCATAGGCACTCAGTTACCGTCTAAAGGTAGAAAACCTCAGAGAATGTACTTCATGCTCTGGGTGAGAGGATGCAGTCAGCAAGTACATCTGGTGAGAGAAACAGAGACGCTTTCATGGAGATCGCACTATTTGAGTTAGTCCTGAATTATGAGTAGGATTGTATACAACAGATACGAGGGGTATTTTGTTAGTTACATGTCCGACTTCGGTCCCTGTTTGGAATTTCTATTTCACTGGCTCTTAAGAGATACAAAACTCACATTTTGTATCTTAAGAAGAGAGGATCGATTCTTTGTGTGCAGTACTTTTCACAGAATTTCTTTGTGTTGCCAAGCTTACCCATAGAGCTGAAGCCTGTCAGAGCTTTAGTTCAAATGTATGATTGAACTAAATTACAACCCTTCACCTCTGCCCCTGGAGCCTTATGCTACCCAAGGCTCCCAGCGGGGATAGTCCGCCTTCTGTGATTTATTTACAGACCGAATGATAAACAATTGCAATTCCTAGGCTTAAACCAATAGCAGGGGTCAGAAATTACTTAAATTTTGTGATTTGCACTTATAAATGTCGTCTTCCAAAAACTGTTATTTTTCTAACATGCTTGAATATACTGAGCCATAGGAATTTTCTTAAATGCAGGGAGGTAATGAAAGTGCTTTATAAACTGTTAAGTTCTAATATTGTTATTATTAGAGATACTTGTTGTTAAAATATTGGCTGATTTTAGAAAGTAAAGAGATCTTTTAATTGTGAAATTATTCTAAAGCATGCAGAAGCATTTTGGAATAATCTTTCCCTTTAGAACACTGTGTCTGGTTTTCAAATTCCCTTGATTTATACTTTTAGCATTGTGTAGATTAGCAATGGAGTGTATTATTGTCCTTGAGATGTAGTAATATTTTTGTATAAATCTTTAATCTATCAAGGAGAAGGCTAGGTAAATAGGATCACAATTGTCCCATCATTTTGAAGAACGATTTAAGACCATAGGAAATACTGACTTACCTTTTCCAGAGAGGCAACTAATTTTTTTGTATTTTTACTTATAGCCAAATTTATCCTGCCTACCTTTGATTAATTGAAACAGTATGTTATCATAAACCTTAACAGAAAAATTATTCTTCTTCTGTTTTAACCAGAAGAGAAATGTGAAATGTTTTGCTTTCTTGGACCTGCTTTCTGTGTCTCAACATCATAAAACATTCTTGACACTTCTATAATCTTTAACTTCAATTTTTTTTTTCTTGGCTTAAACAATCAAAATGAATTACTTGAATTTTCTCCTCCTTCTCCTGTACAAAATGGAACCTAATTTATCCTTCTACTCCCAACCCCTGGGACCATTCCTTTTACTTCTGTAGTCTCTATTATTTCCACCTTGTTCAGGTTGGAAAGTTGTAAGTCTCCTTACACCCCACCCCCTCCTGTATTCTCCCTTCTAGTTTCTGTTTATTCTGCCTTCTAGAAATCTCTTACATCCACTTTATTTCCATTTCCACGGCTGCTCCGTGTTTAGACTCTTTTCGTTTATTGTAAGAGATTCCTCCTGTCCCTCCCCAATTTATATTCTTTCTAAAAATGTGATGTGAGGTGATGGTGTTGTCAGTTCCTCACAAAGAAACTTTGCACGGGTCCCCGACATGAACACCAGCTGTTTAATATGTTTAGATAATCTTCCGAGCTCTGGCTCTCAGTTATTTTCTGAGCCTCTCATTCTGCAAAGTAATCAAGTAGATCCCCCACCCCTGCACACATCTTCTGTTGCAGACCTCCGCCCCTCTCCCTCTCCCTCTCGGCTACCTTCCTCTTGCTTAAACTTCGATGGGTTAGCTGGTGAATGACTGTTTCATTGAACTTTGCACACCCCACCTCTTGTGTGTTCTGGTATTTGTCCACTCCTGGGTTTTGTCTTTCTACCTGGCTTTGTTTGCCACTTGTACTGTCTCTGGCTTATCTGCCTGATGCTGTTCCTTGCAAGTTTCATATCTACTTGTTCTCTCAATTATTTTTTAGCCTCCTTAGACCAAGCTCCTTGTCTTGTATCTATAAACTGCTGTTGGCTTGAGAGTGGCAGTGTATTATTTTTTTTTGAGAAGAGGAGAAATAATTTTTTAATTGAAAAAATAGTTGATTTACAATGTATTGATTTCTGATGTACAGCAAAATGCCTCAGTGATATATATATATATAATACATAAATATATGTGTGTATAAGTTATACATATATATTATATATGCATATATATATGTTGTTTAGTTGCCAAGTCATGTCCAACCCTTTGTGACCCCATGGACTATAGCCTGCCAGGCTCCTCTGTCCATGGGGTTTCCCAGGCAGTAATCCTGGGTGGTTGCCATTTCCTTCTCCATGGAAGTGTATTTTTAATCAAATTATTTTGTTGCTATAGGTCCATGATAATGGTGCAGTAGATAAAATGGATCTTTGAGTGTATTATGACTTTACCTTGTGATGCATAAATATATATTTGTGTTATTACTGATATTTTCTAATGGGAGGGTCAAGGAGGGCAGGGTTTTATTTATTTTAATTTTATTTTTTTTAACACCAAAAACATTTTGTATTGTGGTGTAGCCAATTAACAACATTGTGATAGTTTTAGGTAAAACGTGAAGGGACTCAGCCATACATATACGTGAAAGGAAGGCGGGGTTTTGGCCACTGATCTGAGTTTAGACTTTAACTTTTCTTTCCTGTTTGTGATCCCTGCTAGAATTCTGAATTTTCAGTGCCACTTGGTGACCTGATAAACAGGAATTTTGTGTTACTATGAACTGAGCAGCATTTCAGCATTTGACTGTTGTATCGTCGTTTCTGTAGGTTCAAAATGTAAAAGAAATCTTTACCTTTTAACCCAAGAGTATCTCAGGTTTCAGTCCTTAGCCTCTTTCTACCTAGACTCATCCCCAAAGAAGTCCAGTGGTATTAAATGTCACCTACACGCTGAAGACACACAAATGTGTATCTCTGGTTTCAACTGCATCCTGAGCTCCAGGCTCATATCTCTAATTGCATGCTAATTCTTGCCTCTTGGAAGAGTCATAGACAGTTCAAACATTACATATGCACAGGAGGATTCCTGCTCCCTCGCTGACATCCTTGGGCCCCTACACCTGCTCTGCCCTTGATCTTCCCCATCTTAGCAAGGGGCCACTCCATGCTACCCATTGCTGGGCAAAAAAGCTCACCTTGACTCCTCTTTACTTCGTACACCCCAACCAGCAAACACGAACTATATTCGAACCTCACTTTTCTCACCACATCTATTGAGTTCAGTCTACTTCCCTCCGTACATCATTTTCCTGGGTTATTAAACAGCCTCTTAACTCATTTCTCATATATTCACTCTTGTCCCTTGCATTTTATTCTTCACTCATCTGCTAGAGTAAGCCTTTTGAAACATGAGACAGATAATATTTTCTTTTTTTTTAATTTTATTTTTAATACCCAAAGCATTTTTTTTTATTGAGGTTTAGCTGATTAACAATGTTGTGACACTTTCAGTCCCTTTCAAGTGAAGGGACTCAGCCACACACATATACACACATCCATTCTTCCCAAACCCCCCTCCCATCCAGGCTGGCACATAACATTGAGCAGAGTTCCACGCGCTATACAATAGGTCTTTGTTGATTATCCATTTAAAATATAGCAGTGTGTACATGACCTTCCCAAAGTCCTTAACTATTCCTTCCCCCCAGCAACCATGAGTTCTGTTTTGTAAGTCTGTGAGTCTTTTTGTGTTTCGAAAGTAAGTTCATTTGTATCATTTCTTTTTAGATTTCACAATAAGGGATGTCATGTGATAGTTCTCTTTCTCTGAGACAGATAATATTTTTTTTTTTGACAGATAATATTTTCATATGCTTAAAAACTTGCAATCATTTTTCAGATCAAAGTAAAAGTCACTAACTTGCTACAGTGAACAAGGCTTTGGATCATCTTGTTCCCTGACTCTTCCCTGATCTCAAGTCCAATCAAGTCCCCCTCTTCCATGATAATCCTCCAAGATGCCAGGCAAACGTGCTTCTCCTGCCTCAGGGCCTTTGCCCAGAAAACTCTTCCACCAAGTGTCACCCATGGCTCCGGGACTTCCCTGGTGGTCCAGGGGCTAAGACTCTGTTCCCATTGCATGGGGCCTGGATTCAATCCCTGGTCATGGAACTAGATCCCATATGCTGCAACTTAGAGTTGTGGCTCCTGCATACTGCACTGAAGACTGAAGATCTGCATGCCAAATAAATTAAAAAATTCCTTTCCCATAAAAGAGCCAAATATCACCATAGCTCACTTTCTCTCCCTTTATCCAAGCCTCTGCTTAATATTGCCCTGTCATCAGAGGAGTCTTTTCTGACTCCTTCATTTAAAATGGTGTCCTCACCATTCTCTAGTCCCTTTGTTGTTCAGTTGCTGAGTCATGTCTGACCCTTTGTGACCCCATGGACTGTAGCACGCCAGGCTTCCCTTTCCTACACTGTCTCCGGAGTTGCTCAAATCATGTCCATTGAATTGGTGATGCCTTCCAACTATCTCATCCTCTGCTGCCCTCTTCTCCTTTTGCCTTCAGTCTTTCCCAGCTTCAGAGTCTTTTCTAATGAGTCGGCTGCAGTCCCTAATTTTACTTTATTCTTTTCCATAGCACCTCTTACAACCTGACATGTTTCATATACACTTTAAAAAATGTCTTTCCTGGTAGCTCCCCCCTTCTCTAATGTGATCCTCACGAGATCAGGGACTTAATTTTGTTTTTTGCTGTATCACCAGTTTTAAAAATAGTACTTGGTATATGGTAGGCATGCAGGTACATATCGCACACATGAATGAGTGTATTCAAGAGGTACAGTGGAACTATCTTAAAGATTGTCTCAAATCGGCTAGGTGCTGAATATTTATTTGTAGAAAAGACAAACAAGCAAACGATAAAGAGCTCAAATCTTTTCTGAATATTTTTTCTCAATCTTTGGGCTAGTTTAGTACTCCCAAGTCTCGCAGCTTCTTTACTTCTAATGACTCACTGTGCCTCTGTTCCATTTAGTTGATTGTTTTCTACCTTGTATTGGTGAATTAATTTTACATAGATATCCACTCTTTTTAAGAAGACTATAAATTTCTTGAGGGTGGACACTGGGTTATTTGTATTAGGTAAAAAATGAGATTTTAATACACAGATTGAACCTGTTTCGTTAGAATTCATTTTAGTTATATTGTCAAATACATACAGATGATTAAAGATTAAGGCATATTGTACATTGTATGACTTTGGGTCCAAAGGTTAGGGTAAAATGGAATTCAAAGAAAAAACTCTGGAAAATAGCACCTGTACCCCTACTCTGACTGTTCTTTGTTCTGTACAGTAAATTCTATATATGACAGAATAACCCCCTAGCTTCTTGGAAGGTGATTGTAATAATATCAACACCAGCATTGATATCAACACTTGAATAGGTCCCAACTGACAAATATTTGGGCAAGAGTGTTGAATATTCCACTGTAAAAGTGTGAATGGAGGTTTAAACATTTTCCTCACATTTTCAACACACATTAGGTAACACAGGTGTTTAGTACAAGAAGGATGGGGAAAACGTGCCCTCAATTATTTATGGAAAAACAAAGAATATGTAATTTTCTTTGTTCCATAAAATATCCCCCAATCATGTAATGCAAGACTTTTGATTTGGCCCGTGGTGGCGTTTTCTTGATGTCTGTTGAAAGACCATCACCACATCCAAGTAAGACATTATAATTTTTTCCTCTCAATTTTGTTTTACTTCCTTAATTTCATGTTTTCTGTAGCTTTAAATAGATAGTTGTATCTTCCGAAGTCATTATTTAGGTAAACCATACAGATCTGACCTTTCCAATCTTTTCACATAAATAATTCACTAAGGTGTTTAATTCTTATTTTCTTTAAATATTTTTTTTTTTTGATGTGGACCATTTTTAAAGTCTTTCTTGCCTTTGTTCCAATATTGTTTCAGTTTTATGTTTTGGTTTTTTGGCCACAAGGTGTGTGGGATCTTAGGTCCCTATTAGGGATCGAACCCATATGCCTGTGTTGGAAGGTAAAGCCCCAACTACTGGACCACCAAGGAAATCCCTGATTCGTATTATTTTCTATCTCCTAAATTTTCTTTAATATTCTGTATTTTTCTTACCCAAAGTCCCAGGAGCCAAGCATAACATTGACACTGGTCCTCTGGGTCCTTTTCGAGACTCCCATATCACTTCTCAGATGTCTGTGTTGGTACCACCCACATCTCAGTCACTGGTTTTTTTTCAGCTGTCATCACTCATAGTAAATCCTGTTTTAGTTTCTTATAACAGTTCTATGTCTCTTCTATTATTATACTTTTACAAGGACCTTCCTTCCATTACAGAAAGGTGTTTTATAACATTCCCTACAGAGATATTACCTTACTAGGCTGGATCTTATTTTTATTGCCTGCCTCCATTTCTAATCTGACTGTATTACTTGGTTTCATTTCTCAGCTCTGAATGTTAACAACACTGCACAGATGGATGTTGTGATTTGCTTGCAGAGGTTATTAAGATGCTATTTGCTTCTCCTCCCCAAAGTCATTAATAAAGATGGGGAAAGTCAGGTCAAAAAAAAAAAATCCCTGTGTTACAGCATTAGAAACTCTCCCCCACCCCCAAACGAATTTAATATGCCATTACTTAACCCTCCCTTTTGTTTTCTTTCAGTCAGTTGATTCCCTTTTGCTGTGCTCATGGCAAAAGAAATGTAGCCCAATTTTGTGAGCTGAATTAGATGAGTCCCTAAACTTTTGTCATTGTTAGAGTCGGGATTTAGGACATTTTCTTTTATGAATTAGTATTAACAGCATCAAAAGAGCTTAATGAGATTCACCTGGTATGATTTGTAAGGTGATTATTTTTCAGAATTTACTGAAAAAGAGAAGTCCTTTGATTTGTTATGCTTTCAAGGAGTAGAAAACAGCAGCTGGGAAAGGATATTGAAAAGGGTCAAAGTGTGTTAAGGCACACTGAGTTTCTTTCCAACAGATTGGTGGGAGTAATTTTGTGTTCAACTTATACTGGTGTCAGCAGTCTGAACCAGACAACACACAGAAAGGGCAAACAAAAAATGACTTATGGTCATTCATTTAACAACTGATTACCTACCCCAGCCGCTGGGATGGCAGTGATGAATGAGGGACATATAGGAGGACATGGCAACCCACTCCAGTATTCTTGCCTGGAGAATCCCCATGGTTAGGGGATCCTGGTGGGCTGAGTACCTATAGTCAAGGAGCCAGACATGACCAAAGCAACTTAGCGTGCAGCATGCATTCCTTACTTTGGGCTTCCCAGGTGGCTCAGTGGTAAAGAATCTGCCTGCAATGCAGGAGATGCAGGCTGGGTTCCTGGATTGGAAAGATCCCCTGGAGAAGGAAATGGCAACCCACTCCACTATTCTCGCCTGGGAAATCTCATGGACAGAGGAGCTTGTCGGGTTACAGTCCGTGGGGTTGCAGAGTCGGATGTGAGTGAGTGACTAAACAACAATTCATTACTTTGTAGACTTGTTATACTGGGGTTAGCGGACAGGTGGAAAGACCATTTTAGGACAGTGCTCTTATCCAGGAAGTTCAAGGTGCTATAGGAATTAACTGGGGGAGGACCTACCCTTTTTAAAAGTAATTGAAAATGGAAACATCTCAATTTTGAAGCTGTTAGCAGTTCCAATGGACTGGAATGGCATAAAAAAGTTGGATGAATCAACATAGAATACTTATTTACAAAATTTTTTATTTATTTATTTTTGGCTGCACTGGGTCTTTGCTACTGAGAAAAGAGGACTTTTCTCCAGCTGCCGTGTGCAGGCATTCAAGTGCGGTGGTTTCTCTTGTCACGGAGCACAGGTCTAGGGAGTTCAGGCTTCGGTAGTTGTGACGCATGAGGTTGGTTGCCCTGCAGCATGTGGGATCTTCCTGGACCAGGGATCGAACCTGTGTCCTCTGCATTGGCAGGTGGATTCTTAACCACTGGACCACCAGGGGAGCCCTAGAATACTTATTTATTTGGGTGAGTTAGCATAGACTAATAATTTAATTGTATTAAATTAGCATAAAAATAATTTGTAAGGCCAACGGAGAAAGAGATATGGGAAATTTTCAGCAAAGGTGTTGAAAACACATATGCTATACTATACAGTTCTCCTAAAAATGTAATAAGAATATGCATCAGTGCCATGCAATATGAAGAATACTATTGAATGTTATTCACTGATTACTCTTCACAGCACAACTCTTAAGTACTCAGTAGATGTTCATTTAGTTGGTGAATAGAATTAAGGAGATGCAGAGGGGATAAAGAAAGTGAAAGTGAAAGTCACTCAGTCATGTCTGACTCTTTGTGACCCCATGGACTGTATAGGGGTCACAGAATTCAGTCATGGACTGAATTCTCCAGGCCAGAATACTGGAGTGGGTAGCCGTTCCCCTCTCCAGGGCGTCTTCCCATTCCAGGGATCGAACCCAGGTCTCCCAGAGGGGGTAGAATTAGTGGAAACTTCAATTAGGAATGACTACATCAGAGGACAAACTTCACCTGGATGATTTTTAATGACTGAGAGGGAGGCTTTAAGAAGCGGATTGCATCCTATATGAGGTTCGAGTCAGGGAGTCTCTAGTGGGACCAGCCAGCCTGTTCCCTAAAGGGAAATAGGTATCTCTCTGAAGTGAACTTCAGAAAGTACCTTAAATTTTCGTGAATCCCAGGAATAGAGTCTATTATGAAATCCTGAAACACTCAAAGATGGCTTTGCTTCCAGGAAGGGCACCATCTGAGATAAACAAGGTCATGTGATGTCCTGACATGGCTATCCTGGCCTTGAAAATGTAGAAATGCTCTTGGTGCAAAGGAAACAGTGCAGCCCATTCTCTGAACTCAGCTTTGCCTGTAGGAGTGGAGCCCTCTGCAACGGTCAACTTGAGAATCTTAGATGTAGTCTCCACATGAATGTCTTTATGTTCTTTAATTATATATTCCATTCCTGTTTGGTTCTGTTCTGTTTTTGCCATGTTCTTCATTTTAAGATTTGCTGCCCTGCCAGAATCTTCTGGCTACATGAAGATGGATCACTTGGAGGGCTATTTACAACCCTGCACTTTATCCTCCTGTCTTCTGCTCTTTTTGATTTTACCTGTATCTTCTCCTCTGGGCTTCCTTGGTGGCTCAGTGGTAAAGAATTCACCTTCCAATGCAGTAGACGTGGGTTCAGTCCCTGGGTTGGAAAAATCCCCTGGAGAAGGAAATGGCAACCCATTCCAGTATTCTTGGCTGGGAAATCCCATGGACAGAGGAGCCTGGTGGGCTAGACTCCTGCTGCTGCTGCTGCTAAGTCGCTTCAGTCGTGTCTGACTCTGTATGACCCCATAGATGGCAGCCCACCAGGCTCTGCCATCCCTGGGATTCTCCAGGCAAGAACACTGGAGTGGGTTGCCATTTCCTTCTCGAATGCATGAAAGTGAAAAGTGAAAGTGAAGTTGCTCAGTCGTGTCCGACTCTTAGTGACCCCATGGACTGCAGTCTACCAGGCTTCTCTGCCCATGGGATTTTCCAGGCAAGAGTACTGGAGTGGGTTGCCATTGCCTTCTCCGGGGCTAGAGTTCATGGGGTCACAAAAGAGTTGGATACAACTGAGCAGCTAAACATCAACAACAATCTTCTAGTCTGTATCAACTGCTGGTTTTGACTTCAAATTCTTCTGATATTAGGAGTTCAAAATAGAAAAATTTCCTTTCACAACTTTCTTTACTTGTCAATATCTCTTTAAAAGAAAGTAAGGATGGGGATAAAATAACACAAGTTATGGAAATAGAGGGAGACAGCAGCAGGGCCAGGAGCAAAGGAGCATGTGGGCGGTGGTCATCCACTTTGCTGGGGACTCTAACGTTTATCGGTCTTGGGACTATGATGGCTTTTGCCATCTTAAAAGTGTTTCTGTTCTCTGTTTCCTGACAATGATGTGCAGCAAGTATGGTCTGCTGAAAATAAGACTTGATTATAAAAAATTGCAGCTGTAATCTGGATCCTGCTGAGATGGCAGATTATGAAAAACAAATTGTGAAAAATCACATTTGGGTGAAAACCAAATACATGAAAACCAGGCAAGACTTTGGTGACTTTCATTCACCACAGTGCAGCTGTCTGCCAAGCAAAAAATAATAAATCAACAAGGGATTTTTGTGGCAAGGCAATTATCTAGTACCTTGACTGTGGTGGTAGATACAGAAACCTACTCTGGTGATAAAACTGTACAAAACCTGATAGGGGGGCTTCCCAGGTGGCACTAGTGGGAAAGAACCTGCCTGTCCATGCAGGAGACAGAAGACATATGGGTTCGATCCCTGGGTCAGGAAGATCCCTTGGAGAAGCACATGGCAACCCCCTCCGATATTTCGTGCCTGAAGAATCCCATGGACAGAGGAGCCTGTGGGCTACAGTCCATAGGGTTGCAAAGAGTCAGACATGACTGAGGCAACTTAGCACACACTCAAAACCTAATAAACACATACTCAGACTCAAATGAGGACAAATATAAGGAAATCTGAATAAGATTACTAGATTGTACAAGGTCAATTTTCTGATTGTGGTATTGTATTGTAGTTTTGTGAAATGTTACCATTGGAACAAATTGGGAAGAGTATATAGGGAATCTCTCTCTATTATTTCTTATAACTGCATGTGACTTTATAATTATCTTGATAAACATTTTGATTTAAAAAAGGCTTGCAGTGAAAAATGTCTGGTTTCGGTATTATATCATGATGATTTTGCCTCTGAAAAATAAGTCAGAGCAGACTCCTTTAAACATTAGGGTGTAAGGATATAGTTCCAAAGGAAAACCATTTCTGAAAATTTTAGCTAACTCATTTGCTTAGAGGAAGGATGATATCTTAATCTAAAAATTTCTCCAAAGGACGTAAAATTTAAAAGTTTCAGAGTCATATAAGCAATTTGGAAATAATGCATAAAGATTCACTTTCAGTGAATTTGTAAATAATGTGATATGCTATTTTCATATGTGTGAATTTAAATTCAGTTAAATATAATAACACAATTATTTAGAAATCAGAGTCTATATTCACTGTTTCCTAATCTGTAAAAGATGAGTTCTTTCCCAGCACATCCAGAATGTAATCTCTATGTATAAAATCAAGTAATAAGTAGTAAAAACACTAAGTTTACCATTCCAGGTCATTGCCATTTGAGAGTCTGTGTGTTTATGAGCTCAGGAGACCAAATATTTAGTCCAGCTGTTCTCTTAATCAAAACTTTCTCTGAACTTTCTGAAAATGCTTTTGGACTCTATGACACATTAATTTGGATGTCATCAGGGGAAGGAGTGTTTGCTTTTTGAGGAGAGTGAAATAGTCAACATCTACCAAGTTAAGTCTGGTAAATAAAGTGGTAGATGAGATTGAATCATATTCTCTTGGGTCAAAAACAAGGAGTTACTATAAAGCAATGCATTTACTTTTCTTGTGTGATTTACGTATTGGTTCTGAAAAAAGTAAGAAATGTTTAGAGCTCAAAGGGGTAAGCCTTTAGGACACTCATTTGTGTATGTTTATTATAGAAGCAGAGTTTTATGACTGGGCAAATCTGATGCATAAAATGATTTGATACTCTGGGTATAGACCAACCAACAAAGACATATTTGCTGAATACCTTTCTATATTCCAAATGATGAAGGAATTGAAAAAAAGAGTACTAGATATATTTTCAACCCCATGAAATAATCCTGTTCCATATATTTCGCTTACTTCCTATACTTAATGGGCTTCCCAGGTGGCGCTAGTGGTAAAGACCCTGCCTGCCAATGGAGGAGTCCTAAGAGATGCGAGTTCGATCCCTGGTCAGGAAGGTCCCCTGGAAGAGGGATTAGCCCCCTACTCCAGTTTTCCTGCCTAGAGAATCCCATGGACAGAGGAGCCTGGCGGGCTACAGTCTATAGGGTCACTCAGAGTCGGACACGACTGAAGTGATGTAGCACACATAATTATTCATGGAGAGACCAGCTACTATTGACCAATTTTATTGAGAGGTTGGTGATTACTGCATTCTGTGTATGCAGCATGCAGTACTTAGCAGGTGTGTGTGAAACTGGATCCTTGTGGGCCAGAGCTGCTGAGTGGGAGGAATCCTTGTCACTGAGCAGAAGGCAGCCTGTGAACTCCTAGGATGAGCTGATATAAAGAACTTGTGAGGACTCTTGCTGTCAACAGTCTGGGGAGATTTCCTTGTTCCCAGAGAGAGCTGAGAAGCTCTTCTTGAGTCCTTTCCCCTAGGAAGGTAATGCTCCCCTATTTCTCCTCTGAGGGTGCCCAAGCCAGTGCTGTGTTCCCTGTAGTTGAGTGCAGTTCTATTCCAAGGTCAAGAAACCAGAGACTTCTCCAGGTGTTAAGTGTTGGGCTTGAGAATGAAACCTGTAGACTGTGTAAACAGGAATGAAACCTTCATTACACTGGGGCCTGTGAGTTACTCAAAGGTTCCACTCTGGGCCCACAGATTGTGGACTGTGATAAAGTTATAGAATATCTGTGTTGCTCTCCCAGTCAGCCTTGCTTTTGAATGTTGATATCTTTGATCAAGGATGCAAAGTGATTTTAATCTGCTTGTTTACCTGTGGAAGAATGACTTATTTGCCATCTCAAGTAGGTCATCTAAAATTTTAATTTAATGACCTATTGAATTCCACAGACTTTAAAAATAAGCATTATATCAATGTAAAACAATGCATATATAGAAAAATTCCTAACAGAAATATTTGGGTTACAGATATCACGATAGGAAGGTTCCCTTTCAGAGCATGAGAATACATAATCTAGACAGCGTGGTGTGTTAAAAAGGAGAGGGGAATCCAGAAAAAGGAGAATTGGAATAACTTGTATTTTTCATTTTTTTTGTTTCTTTATCTTAGGTTTTGTGGGATCCAATTCCATGATAAAATTTTCCCTATTATTATTCTCCTGTTGAGCCTTATGATTAGGAAGAAACTAAAAATGGATCTTGCCTTGCTACATTTTGGTTGAGTAACCTTATTTTTGGACTTAGCATGAATACTAATCAAATTAAGTTTATTAAATAAAATCCTGTTTCTTTCAAAATTTGCCTCTGTAGCCCCCATACCTCATTAAATGTCAAGATAATTCAGTCATAATGGTTACAAGGGTTATTCTTTACATAAGAAGAAAGAATTGTTTTCCTATAAGTGAGTAGAAACTGCTGAAAGATGGGGCCCCAGCATTGTGCTTTTATCTCGAGTTCCTGGGGGAGTCAAGGTGCTAAGAGATATTATCCATTGTCCTCCAAGGTATTTTTAAAGATCCTTAGGCTTCCCATGTGCTAGAAGGTGAGAGAGGATTTAAAGTCTTTCTGAGAATGATTCCTCACATTACTGTGGTTTTTTTTTATGACTAATACAATACTTTCCCAACATCTGTGATGGTTTTTTTTTTTTGCCCCTCCAAGGTAGTGAACACAGCTAACTTCTCTTAAGAAACAGAATATTTAAGTATAAGTACCAGATTGTTTACACTTAGCTCCAAGTGGTTCAAACCATTCATCCTCTGAAATACTTCTTTTTTTTCCCTAAGAAAAGTACAGCTATATGTTTATGAATACTAGAGAAATTCAGCTTTGGAGAGGGAATGTAGCATTTCAGTTGCTGTAGCCTTTTTATTGGGATATTAGCTATTATTTATAATAAGAAGCTCCAATTTTCTCTCCTGGATCTATCTGTTGTAAAGGGTGTAACTACCGCCCGCCCTGCCCCCCCACCCTGGCACCTCTGGATTCTGCCTAAGTGAGAATGAATCCCCTTTGGCAGTAGAAGTGAAAGTGAAAGTGTTAGTCTCTCAGTCATGTCTGACTTACTGTTGGCGACTGCATGGACTCTAGCCTGCCAGGCTCCTCTGCCTGTGGAATTCTCCAGGCAAGAATACTGGAGTGGGTAGTCAACCCCTTCTCCAGGGGATCTTCCTGACCCAGGGATCAACTTCCAAAATATGGAATGTAATTTCCATGAGGAAGGAGATTTTTCTCTCTTTTGTTTGATGTTCCATCCTGATTGCTCAAATAATGCTTGGTATGTAGTGGACCCTCAGTAAATATTTGTGGAATGGATGAATGAATCCTTAAGAAAAACTGTGGGTTGTGGGTCTGTTGGAGTTTGATTTCCAGGGACCTTCATTTGGGGAGAATGTTATCAACGAGTTGCGCCGATGTGTTGTTTCTCCTTTATCCTAAGAAAAGCTTGCCCCCTTCTTCCAAGTTTGGTACCTGAGGGAGAAGAACTCTGTGGCCAAACTCTGCAGCTCTTCAAGGGGCCGTAGTTGAGAATTTGAAAGCCCTCAGAGTGGCTGCATCAGTCTTGTAGAGAGATGCCCATCAGCAGAGGGACTGTTCCAGGGCCACATGGCAGGCTGGGCTGGGTGCTGGCTAGGTGTGGAAGCCTTTCTCAGACTCATCAAATGCATGCCGTAGACCTGGTTAATAAAGTATAAACCAACAACCAACGATTCTGTTTTAGAGTTCTTATTTCATCATAAAAAACCCAAAGTATGTGAAGATAGGTTGGAATGTGTAAAGAAAAGCTAAGAAAGCAGATTTCTGATAAGACCAGCATGTGACTTGTATAACAGCTGAATTACAGTCTGAAGGATGGAATGCTGACAGTTCCTTCTTGTGACCGCTAGGAATAGGCCAGTTTTGAGCCAATCTTAAAATGAGAAAATACTTTGAAGAATTATGCTTGACATGGAGTATATCTCCCTTATTATCAGTGGGGGTTCCACTGCTTACAGGGTGGGTAGAGATAATGCCCATGTCTTTGGACATAATGGCTTTTGACAGACAGACCAAAATAATTCCTTTTTAGCCATGCAATTGTCTGTAAATCTGCTTAGTTGGTCATTCAAAGTGATGACATTCGAGATATAGTTGATGCACTGTTTATCTTAAAGAAACATTTTAAAATTAATTCCTCAGACCTGTGCAATATTTTATCTTTTCAGTTTAATAATATCCAAATGTGCTTTGAGTTGCTTTTGGGAGGCAAAAAAACACATGTGTGTTTGCTCATAAATCAGTCAGTTAGCTTTGAAAATATAGTACATTTCAGATATGTAGCAGAGACCCTCAGAACAGTTATTAAAGCAGCAAGAGGAGTTGAGTTTGCTTCAGTTTTGGACTTTTAATAGACTTCACTGTTACGTAGTGAAGACAGAATTGTGCCATAGAAGTCTCTGGTTAAGAGCCAAGACGTTTTCTTTTCTATTATTTTCGAGCCTTTTGTTTCTTTTCGCAGAAGGAAACATATGCATTTATACTGTTGGGTAAAATTTGGCTCAGACAGTAAAGAATCCGCCTGCAGTGTGGGAGACCTGGGTTCAATCCCTGGATTGGGAAGATCCCCTGGAGGAGGGCACGGCAACCCACTCCAGCATTCTTGCCTGGAGAATCCCCAAGGACAGAGGAGCCTGGTAAGCTACGGTTCACAGGGTCGCAAAGAGTCGGATACGACTGAGCGACTATGCACATTAGAAAAGATAATTCCCATAAACCTACTCTCTTGACTCTTTAGATAAATATGTTGGCCCATGAATTTGAAATTTCAAGTTATGACTTTGTAAGAAATTTCCATGTACTTCCAATGAAGGTATTATTGCACTGGTGTTCTTTGCTTGATTTATCATAAAATTATGTGAGACCTTTATGTTTGTCAAAATATATTTCAATGTAACTTGAAAGTTATTTTAAAATACACATCAAATTCATCACTTTATTCTGTTAGTTGTCTCTAAATAATTCTATTTCCTCCTTTGTTTTAATTGCACCTCTTGTCACACCAGTACAGAACATCATCTCTTTTCATTAAATGATCTACTTGCATAGAATCCTCTCCTAATGTACTGTGATGGTTCATGACACAGGAAACACTTTATGGTTTCTATGTAGAAAAGCAAAGTCTCAATTGAATATTCAAATAAATTGTTGTGGAAACACACCAAAGTGTTAACACATTGATAGAATTAAGACTGTAACTTATTTTTCTCTCATGCTTTTAAATATTTTCTAAAAGTTCTATAATAAGCATGAATTGCTTCTAAAATATTTTAAGATTCATTCTCATTTTAAAAATTTCAAGCAATACAGAAAGGTTATGATGAGAATATATGGGGCTTCTCCAATGGCTCAGTGGGTAAAGAATCCGCCTGCAATACAGGAGACACAGGAGATGTGAGTTTGATCCCTGTGTCAGAAAGATCCCCTGGAGGAGGGCATGGCAACCCACTCCAGTATTATTGCCTGGAGAATCCCATGGACAGAGGAGCCTGGCGGGCTACAATCCATGGAGTTGCAAGAGTTGGATGGACTGAGCAACTGAACAGCAGCAGTAAGATGAGAATATATTATCACCTAAAATCTTATGACTTCAAAATAATAGTCAGCAAATTAGATGAACACCATGCCAACACTGCTGTCTCTCCTTCACATATATACTCATAGACACACCTACACACACGACATACACATACACACTCAGAGGGCAAAGGACAACTAGCCAACTAGTTGGAGACAGACAAAAAATAAAGTTTTATAAATCCAGGATCAAACTATACATGCTATTTTAAATAAAGGCTTACATTTTGTATTTCCTTAATAATTAAAAAAAGCTTTTAATTTTATATTGTAGTATAGCCAATTAACAATGTGATAGTTTCAGGTGGACAGCAAGAGGACTCAGCCATACATATACATGATATATGTGTATATTACCTTAATAATTTATATCCCCCCAAATTAAGCCTTGTTGAAAATACAGGGTCAAATACTATCAAATACTGGAACAGAAACATACAACTATAGTTTTTTCCGTTATGGATTTAGATACAGGCTGCATCAAGCTTATTGTTGTTATTTTTCAGTCAGTAAGTCAGTGTGACTATTTGCAACCCCATGGACTGCAGCATGCCAGGGTCCCCTGTCTTTCACTGTCTCCCAGAGTTTGCTCAAATTCATGTCCATTGATGCTGGGAGCCAGCATATTGCATATTGAGTGCATATTGCGTACTGCATATTGAGTGCAGCACTTTACACAGCATCATCTTTCAGGATCTGGAATAGCTCAACTGGAATTCTATCACTGCCGGGAGCCAGTGTGAGGAACTCCGCCCGTGGCAAAGGTCATGAGGAAGGAGGCTCGGCATACACAAAGGCGGGATCGAGCCTCAGGAGTCCCCCTGGAAATTCTCGAGCATCTACCCCCCAAACCAGAGTCTGCCTACTTTCTGCTTTGTGCTTTCACCTACACCTCTGACTTTACAGGGGGCTGTCCCCCACTACCTCTCTCTGAAAAAAGAGTTAGCTTACAGCTCCAGTTAATAATTCCTGGGTGTGACAGTGTTTCAACCTACAAACTCCTTTGGAAATCCTCTAGCCTGCCTGAATAGGTTTTTCCGGCCACATGTGATTGTTCAGAGCCTCCCAACTGTGAGAGGCAGGAGATGTTCTAAACTGTCTGAACACAGATTCCTTTGAGTAGTTAAAAGATTGATTAGAAATTGTATTGGTGAACGGTTTTTCACTTGTTGGGCCAATGTTTGCTGCTAAGTTTCCATATCCCTTACCTACTGTGTCCTTGGCAGTGTATTGATTGATATAATGGGTGTATAGAAATGTAAGTAGTAGCCTCAATGTTTGTAACCTTGGACCCTTGAGTTAATTCTTTTCTTGATTGAGCCCACCACACCTTTGCCCTATAGGAATGCAATTTTATCTAATGCTTTTGGAGGGTGGCTCCTGACCAATCACCTTTAGAGAAAAATAAGTTTGTTAAAATGTTAACAGGCCTCCTGGCCAGAAGATGATGTAAATCACCTAAACTTTTGCATATGATAAGTT
>NW_011494958.1:795115-817847 GCF_000754665.1 Bison bison bison | reverse complement strand
GTTTGAAAGCCTGGCTTCGATTAGGATCAGGAACTGCTGTCCTTGCATGACTCTACCCCTTCCCCCATTATCCTCTATGCACAACTTAAGGTATAAAAACTGCTTTGGAAAATAAAGTGCGGGCCTTGTTCACTGAAACTTGGTCTCCCCATGTCGTTCTTTCTCTCACCTTCTGGCTGAATTATTCAGCCTCTTTTCTCCATTGAATTTCCTCACTGAGCTATCCTCATTCTATTACTCTTTATATCTTTGATGAATATTCAAATGAATAGGTCGCCAATGCCTTCTCTCCTTCGAATTCCCTGGATCAGCCGGGGCTGGACCCTGGCACATTGAATTGGTGATGCTATAGCCCCCTTCTCCTTCTGCCCTCAATCTTTCTCAGCATCAGACGCTTCACATCAGGTAGCCAAAGAATTGGAGCTTCAGCTTCACCATCAATCCTTCCAATGAATATACAGGACTGATTTCCCTTACAATTGCCTGGTTTGATCTTGCTGTCCAAGGGACTCTCAAGAGTCTTCTCTAACACCACTGTTCGAAAGCATCAATTCTTTGGCACTCAGCCTTCTTGATGGTCCAACTCTCCTATCTGTATATGACTACTGGAAAAACCATAGCTCTGACTATACAGACCTTTGTTGGCAAGGTGATGTCTCTGCTTTTTAATATGCTGTCTAGGTTGGTCATAGCTTTTCTTCAAAGGAGCAAGCATCTTTTAATTTCATGGCTGCAGTCACCATTTGCAGTGATTTGGGAGCCCCCCCCCAAAAAAATCTGGCACTATTTCCACTGTTTCCCCATCTATTTGCCATGAAGTGATGGGACCAGATGTGATAATCTTAGTTTTTTGAATGTTGAGTTTTAAGCCAACTTTTTCACTCTCCTCTTTCACCTTCATCAAGGGGCTCTTTAGTTCTTCTTCAGTTTCTGCCATAAGGGTGGCATCATCTGCATATCTGAGGTTGTTGATATTTCTCCTGGCGGTCTTGATTATAGCTTGTGATTCATGTAGCCCAGCATTTCGCATGATGTACTCTGCATATAAGTTAAATGCTTTGCCTACTTTCTCATCTAAGGCATATAAAGCTCATGCTTCCAACCCCAGAAGTTGTTGCAAATACCTGGTTACACCTCCTACTGCAGTGACAGCTTACCACTCTGGATTGAAGTTCTCATTTCATTTTTTGGCATTTGAAAATTTCTACCCCCTTTAAAATTAATTATATTATTATTTCTAGCTCAGCAATATATTTAAAAGAATCTGAAAATATTCTTTAGTATTTCTATGTGTCTATATGATGAGAATTTTTTAGAACATTTATTCTACAATATTATTAAAAATGGAGCATACAGTACCCTTTTAATTGATTTTCCCTTTCTGCTTTAGCCTCTTTCCAATCTATTTTCTACATTATAGGCAATGTGATATTAAAATACAAATATGATCATGTCACTTCCATGGTAAAATAGCTTCAGTAGCTTCCTTATTGTGGGCTGAACCTTCCTGGTATCTGTGACTGTGACCTTATCTGGAAATAGAATCTTTGCAGATGTAATCAAGGTAAAAGAGATCATACTGGATTATGTTGTTATTTAGTTGCTAAGTGGTGGCCATCTTTTGCAATCCCATGGACCATAGCCTGGCAGGCTTCTCTGTCCATGGGATTCTCCAGGCGAGAACATTGGAGTGGATTGCCATTTCCTTCTTCAGGGGATCTTCCCAACCCAGGGATTGAACCCTTGTCTCCTGTATTGGCAGGCAGATTCTTAACCGCTGAGCCATATACTGGATTAGAGCAGGCCCTAATTCTTGGATTGTTGTCTTTAGTAAAAGGGAACTTTGAAGACAGATGAACACCCAGGGAGAGGCCTCGTGGTGCTTGCTTGGAATTTTGTTGCCACAAGCCAAGGAATGCCAAGGATTGCAGGCAGCCCCCAGAAGCTGGGAAATGGACTCACAATAGTTTCTCCCTGTGAGCCTCTTTGTAGGAGCCAACCATGTGATCAACTTGAGTTCAGACTTCTGGCCTCCAGACCTGTGAGAGAAACAAATTTCTGTTGTTTTAAGTTACTCACTCTATGGTAGTTATAGTCACCCTAGGAAATAAACACACTGGTAAACAGATGGACCAGTGAAAACAAATAGAGCAGACCAGAGAAAACTGGAAACAAATTTTTTCAGAAGTGAAGCCTGAAAACAAGCTGACCAGCATTGCAGAATGAACACTCTTCCTGCCATAATTAGTGTAAAATAAAAGAGCCTCAGTATGCTCTGTTATGCCTTTTTGATTTTTCCTGCTTTAGTTTTCTAACTTCACCTTGCTTCTGCTGCTTTCACTGGCCTGTTGCCGTTCCTGGAATAAGTCAAGCTCTTGTCTGACTCAGGGATTTTTGTATATGCCTATCTCTGCCTAGAAAACTCTTTTCCTATGTTCTGCTTGGATGGCTGTTACTCATCATTTATGTCTGGTAAAATGTCACTCCTCAAAGACCTCTCCCATAATATTTCCCCCCCATCTGAATTACGTTCCTTAGTTACATCTTGTCATGCACTCCCCACCCCTGCTTCCTAGCATTTATCATGGATTGTGACTAGAATACATATGTTATTAGTATGATTGTTTTTTTAATGTCTGTCTTTCCCGCTAGACTGTATTCTCCATTAGGCAGCAACTGTATCTGTTTTACTCTTCTGTGTTTCCCTAGCTACCAGCATCATGACTGGTATGCAGTAAGTATTTTTGAGTGAATGAAAGCACATTTTGAAGCTTATAATTAGATGGAAGGACACAAAGAGAAAAATACCCATTTTTCAAATTTTCTTCATTATGGCCAGAGTATAGTTGAGCCATTTCAGTCATTTTTACTTATGAAGCTATTCTGGCAGGTTAATCATAAATGCCATCATAATAAAAGAGCAACTACTCTTCATTCACCAGAGTCGTATTTTGAAATATATTTGAAATGCCATGCTGCTGCTGCTGCTAAATCGCTTCAGTCGTGTCCAACTCTGTGGGACCCCATAGATGGCAGCCCACCAGGCTCCCCCATCCCTGGGATTCTCCAGGCAAGAACACTGGAGTGGGTTGCCATTTCCTTCTCCAATGCATGAGAGTGAAAAGTGAAAATGAAGTCTCTCAGTCGTGTCCGACTCTTAGCCATCCCATGGACTGCAGCCTACCAGGGTCCTCCATCCATGGGATTTTCCAGGCAACAGTACTGGAGTGGGGTGCGTATAATTAATATTTTCACTGGTTGCTTATAGTAGATACCATTTAGATATTTAAACTAAGTTGGTTCAGTATTCAAACTCAGTACTCTATGCCAAGATAGCAGAAACACTCAGTGAAGATAGTGTAAAATGCGTGCTCTCTCTAAAACTTGTGTACTTACATATAAACTTGTCATTTTGTGCTTAATTACAGGCAATATCTAAGATTACCCAAGATTTTCTATATAACAGTTCTCAAAATTCTTTCTAGAATGTGGCTCATGAGGCCCTCATGACGGAATTCTCCACCTGCCTTGGTTTGGCAGAAAGCCAGCTCACTGACCCTTACAGCAGGCTGTGAACTCACCTTTAAAATGATGTATGTTTCCTGAGTGTTTTCTCTGTACTTGTGCCCTGAGACAGTTAAATTATGGAGGGCACCATTCTGTAAGTCGAAATATATCACAAATAAGTGTGGCCCAAGGAATTCTGAGAAAATACAACTGAAGGGACAGCTACCATGGCCAGGCCCAGCTACTCCATTAAAGAACAGTCTGCTCTAGCTGGCCTCAGTTAGTAAGTACATTTTTTTTTTTTGGAGTTTTTTTTGACATGTACACACTGTCTTGTTATTTCTTTATTTTTGGCTGTGCTGGGTCTTCTCTGCTGCCCGAGCTTTTCCCTAGTTGTGGAGAACTGAGGCTGCTCTCTCGTGGTGGTGCATGGACTTGTCGTTGTGGTGGCTTCTCTTGTTGCAGAGCACAGGCTCTAGGCACGTGGGCTTCGGTAGTTGCGACACATGGGCTCATTAGTTGTGGCTCACGGACCCTAGAGCATGCAGGCTTCAGTACTTGTGGCTCATGGGCTTAGTTGCTCCGAGACATGTGGAATCTTCCCGGACCAGGGATTGAACCCGTGTCCCCTGCACTGGCGGGTGGATTCTTATCCACTGAGCCGCCAGGGAGGTTGCAGCAAGTAAATTTTAAGGTTACTGAAGAAAGTAAGCAAACACTAGGAGCATAAAGACAGTTGTTTCTAATCAACTTAATGGAAATATAACATATACAATAAAAGTATACATTTTAGAAGTAGTTTTGATATAGTTGGATAAGTGCATGTGACATCACCAGCATGTGGAACACTTATGTCTACTTAGAAATTCCCTCTTGTCCCTTGTCAACCTCCCTTCCCCAGTCGTCTCCCAGCCCCAGGCAACCACTGATCTACTTCCTGTCGCTATAGGTTAACTTTGCTTCTTCTCGAACTTTGTATACACAGAATCATACAATATTCATACATTTGTGTCAGGCTTCTTTTGCTCAGCATGAAAAAAATTGCATATTTTATCAAATATTTTTAAGAAGGATGATTTTATCTACTGTATCATACAAAATGCCAGTTGACCATTTTATCTTGAATATACCTCAAACAAGGCTCTCGGCTTGGTCTCCTCTCTAATCATCTTCTGATAGTCTGCTGCAGCTCTATGGGTTTTTGATTGGAGTGGGAAGTCCAGAGGTCCAGGTCAATTCTCAACTGAACAAAGATTTTCCACCAGAAAATGTACTGGCACTCCCCATATATGATGGTCCAATATCCCCATGACTGTGACTCTGAACTTTCCATGCTCCACATTTCACAGCTGTTTGTAATGCTGGAAGCAACCAGGTCTCTTTTTCCCAACTTGGCTACCTTGGGTCTGCTTAGGGAGATCTCTGGTGAAAACTGCAAAGCAGGAGAAATCAGGCTTCGGTGCTTTCCCAATGACCCTGCATGTTTCCTCTTTTTCCCATGTCATCTGCATCACTCTCGCGCCCCAGAAATCTCCCGCTGCCATTCCCACACAAGCTTGTCTTCCACTTGTTTCCCTACCAACAGAACCCCGGTCTTCAGGGTCTCATTTCACCCAACGCTGCTCTCAGCTGGCTCCCATTTCAACTAGCTCCCATCAGTTGATGGGCTAATCAACTGCTTCTTAATTGTGGGATGCAGTCATGTGCCTAGCACTACTAGAAACTGTGGTGAGTTAAGATGTGGTCTTGTTCTCAATGAGTCCAGAGAGTGGTGGGGGACCTTCCTTCAGACAACAATTCTAATCTGCAGTCTTTTCTCTTCTTCTTCAAGGTCCCTGTTGTGTATTTGGGAAAGCAAGGGGACTTGTGGGTCCCCACTGCTCAGTTATTCATGTGGCCAGTACTTCTCCATGTCATGTGTTTCTCTCTGCACGGTTGTGGGACACTGTTCCCTTTGTTTTCAGTTGTGACTTGGATTCCCAGAGGGTGAACCCTCTCACAGTCATTGTGATACCACTGCATGAAAAGGAAGTGAGGGAGTTATGTGTAAATAAGAAGTTAGTCCCACTTCTAATGGACCCTAGAAACCTGTTCTGTCACCACCATTCAAAGTTATGTGGACAAATCAAGGAAATGACGGTACACTAGGGAAGATTTAAAAACCGTCTCCTAATTATTACTTCTTTATTCATCCAAAAGAATAGTGCCCAAGAAGTTAAATGTGTGTGTGTTCTTCCTGTTATTAATCAAAATAGTCTGTTAAGAAAAATAGCTTGCTAAGAGGATTTTCCAAGACCATAGGACATTAAATTTCTGAACTCATTGTATGAAGAGTTCATTTCAAAATTAAAGTTTTAAATAATTTTCTCCCAGAAGTAGGTTTTTAAAAGCATAGTTTTGGAAATGGTAGAAAAGTATGTTAAAAAAATTTAAGTATGCCACTTTCATTTCTGTGGCCCCCAAATTAATATAACACCATCATTGTCAACTGAAATAGGAGGCATTTAAGGGGCAGAGCAGAGGGCCATAGTTTAAGTGATTTGAAGTTACCTTAATATGATTTTAAGCTCCCGGAATAGGGAGAGATTTGGAACTTAAGGATATATAGGGATATGTTAACCTTTTCTCAGAGGTTATATAGCAGATAAGAAGAGCTCTAAAAAAATTTCTGGGTCTAATGCAGTGTGTTCAGACAAATGCTACCTCCAAAAAAGGCATATGGATGAATAGATTGGCCAGGAAATTAAGGTTGAAAATGAACACTTTTGGAAATGATGAGTTTGGAAAACAAATGTGTTTTCAGAGATGTGGAGTGGAAGAAAAAGGGAAAGAGGATACGATTTATGAAGATTTTGTGACCTGGTTCTAAACAAGGTGGACTAGTCATGGTGATTTGGCCTTCAGATAGATACTATCATACCATGATTTATAGCCGGTGGTGTGGTTTACTCGCTAAGTTGAGACCCCATGGACAGTAGCCCACCAGGCTCCTCTGTCCAAGGAATTCTCCAGGCAAGAATACTGGAGTGGGTTGCCAGTTCCTTCTCCAGGGGATCTTCCCAACCCAGGGATCAAACCTGGGTCTCCTGCACTGCAGGCAGATTCTTTACCAACTGAGCTACCAGGGAATTCCCCTGGGAGTGGGTAAAGGATGCTATTTGCATTGACTGTACAGTCTTATTTCATCAGAATTTAGATCTTTAAAATAAATGGGAGACATTTGATGACATTTGTATAGTAAATTGCAAAGAATTGATTACAAGTGATAAAATAAAAAAAGATGTTGAGAATGAACTGGTGAAAAAGATTAAAAAAGTATATTTGCATGTGGAAGTAAAACTGGCCTATTCAGCTCTGGGTCCAGACTCTTATTTTCTTACGGTGTGACAGGCAATTTAAACTACAAAATTAAACAGTAAGGGATATGGCTTTAAAAACAAATGAATTTAAATCTCAGAAGAAATCCAAACTTCTTAAAATGTACTTCGTTATTCCAATGTTCCTTTTATTTAATAAAAGCTTTTGTTTGCAACAGCTTATAGTGGGTGGTCAACATGGATTTATTGTAAGATTTTGTCACTGAAGAACAGCTTTAATGAAATATCAGAAGATGTGATTTTTGCCCCAGATCCACCACCATTAAGTTGTTTAAGTGGTTACACTTATAAAACCTTTGAGTTTTTTCTCTCTCTCTTTTTTGGTATTAGTATATTTTATTTGTATTTTTGATGTGCTGGCTATTTTTTTCTTGCCTGCATCCCCTCTCCCAGAAGCAAAGAAAGGATGGGTTTCCAGGGATTTTTCACAATTATCACCCAAAGCAGTTCCTAAATCAAGGATCAGGAAGGCGGTTTTGCCGTGGACCTAGACCTAAGTCGGGTCTGACCCAGTGGGCATCTGCCCTGTACCCTTGCTTAGGACCCTGTGCCCAGAAGCATCCTGCACTTGATTTAAAGGTCTGCTGTCAAGGTCCTGAAACTCTTAATAATTTTTGAACAAGGATTCTGCATTTTCATTTTGCACCAGGTCCCACAAATCACAGCGCCATTCTTGCTGACAGTAACATGAGAGCTGACATTTATTGCATTCGCACCGTGTACCAGGCATTGTTTTAACTTTCTCATATATATCAGCACATTTAATATTTATCACAACCCTCGGAGTTCGGTGTTATGGTTCCCACATCACAGAGGAGAAACTGAGCCCAGAGAGGATAAATAAGGGAAACGAGGCCACAGTGGAGCAGAGATGCTGGCCCGCATGGCCTGCCCCTAGCGCGGCGTCCCTGGCTGCTAACCCCCCGCCTCCATCCCACACGGTTTCTCTCCCAGTTCTCTCTTACAAAATTCTCACTGCCTGCGGTCTGCTGAAACGGGCAACCCTGATGGAACCCCATGTAAGGTGTGCTTTCTGGAAATGCGTGGGACAGGTACAACCTTGTGACCCGAAGAAGCCAAGCATGATTCTTTAATCTCCTCTAAAGGAAGTAGCTGTTACTGTGGCCGGGTTTCTGAGGGAACAGACTGACAGAAAGGAACTGAGTGAGGGAAAGAACTTAAAAAAAGGCGAGAGCGTGGGCTGCAGAGAAGCAGGGAAGGGCCTGGGCAGCCAGCCAGCTCGGGAGGAACAAGGGGCAGCGGGACCCAGGCAGGCTGCTGGAGAAAGGAAAACGTAAAGAAGAGCAGTCCGTGTTGCCTACTTGGCAATTTGATTGCGGCAGATGCTGGAGACCAACACAGCCAACTTTTAGATTGTTTTAGGGGGACTAAGTGAGAACACTGTTTTTCTGATTTACAGGTGGCTGGGTCTGTGAGGCTGGTGGGCATGTGACTGGATGTGGCTAATGGAGACCAACCACTGGGAGAGGGAGGGAGAGGCCTTCTTGCCGCTGGGGCTGGGTAGAGGGTTTGCAAGCTAACCCATTTCAGGCCACCCAGGGAGGTCTTCTAGCTGCCCCTCAGATCCTGTTATCTAGGACATGGCACCCAGTAGGCACTCAGCAGTATGTGAGCAGTGAACGGATGAGTCTAGCCACTACCCTCTGTGCTAGTGTTTAGTGACAGTGAAAGTTGCTTAGTTGTATCTGACTCTTTGCAACCCCATGGACTATACAGTCCATGGAATTCTCCAGGCCAGAGTACTGGAGTGGGTAGCCTTTCCCTTCTTCAGGGGGTCTTCCCAACCCAGGGATCGAACCCAGGTCTCCCACATTGCAGGCAGATTCTTTACCAGCTGAGGCACAAGGGAAGCCCAAGAATACTGGAGTGGGTAGCCTATCCATTCTCCAGCAGACCTTCCTGACCCAGGAATTGAACCAGGGTCTCCTGCATTGCAGGTGGATTCTTTACCAGCTGAGCTATCAGGGAAGCCAGCTAGTATTTAAGGCAGGCTCAATCCTGCAGTCCATTGGGTCTCAAAGAGTCAGACACGACTGAGTGACTGAACAGCATCAATACTGAACAAGTATTTTTCTGACTTATTGGGTGTACCAAGTTATAATTTGTCATACTTCTCCATTCTGGCCCTCCTGTAATTCTTGGTGTGCCAAGTAGGGCAGGGAGCTGGGATACTTATGTCTTCTTGGGTATTGTGTTGCCAGTGCCCAGCCTGGCACATGTTAGGAGCTTAGATTTTTCTGAAAAACAAAATGAATGTTGTTAATGGGGGATAACAATCCCAGTTAATATTTGAGGTCCTAGGTTCCATATTTTCCATCCTAGGCTAAGTGCGGTGATCCAGCTCACTGCATTTTTATATTCTGATGTAGCTTGTTCATTACTGATAAGCTCAGATGCAGGCTGTCTGTTTTGAGGTAGCTAGAGTGCTAAAGGTTGGTAAACTCCCCATTTGCTTTGAAAGAGAGTCAGCTATGAGGAGGCTCTGAAGTATCTACCTTCCAGACAGTGTCATCTTTGGAAGGGTATTTTTCTTCTTTAATATCATCAAACATAGAGCTCAAAGACCCTGGCAGCCATGTGATTATAGTTAGCTATGTTAAATGTCTGTGCCATGCCTAAAATTTCTATTTTTGAGCCTGGCCCCATAATATGTACTGCAGGACTCCTAAGTCTATAACAAGGCAGTCCTATATGGGTGCCTTCTTCCTAAAGATTTTACCATCTCCCTCCTCCCCCTGCCCTTTTAATAACTAGACCTGTATTTTTGATCAGAGAGGTTAGGGACTATTGTTCATGTCACTTCTGATTATTATCACAGCCAATTTCAGGCATATTCTATCACTAGAGTATCTTAGAATATTCTAGTGATAGAATATTTAGTGAGTCATCCTATCTAAAGATTCTATCACTTAAGATGGCTCACTATTCATTTCTGGTGAGAAAGTGTTTTTTTAGTAAATTTCAGTATTTATCTAAAAGGCCTGATACATTAAATAAAAGGAAGTAACAGAATATTCTCAAATAGTAAGCATTTTTGAATCTCAGTTATGTAAAAAATGATTTATTTGCTTAAACATCTGCACATCTGAAAATTCAGACATTTAGACTATGAGCAGGGACTCTGATCATCTTGCTTATAGCTCACATCGACCACTAGGACTGTGCCTGGAAAATACTAGAAATTCAGCATTTGTTGACTGACTTCTCAGAATTCTGAAATCATTTTTGCATTAAAAAGCTTTGAGCTTGATTTCTGATCAATAATTGAAAATGCTGCAGTGAACATTGGGGTACATGTGTCTTTTTCAATTATGATCTCCTTAGGGTATATGCCCAGGAGAAGGCAATGGCAACCACTCCAGTGTTCTTGCCTGGAGAATCCCAGGGGGGGAGCCTGGTGGGCTGCTGTCTATGAGGTCTCACAGAGTTGGACATGACTGAAGTGACTTAGCAGCAGCAGCAGCAGTAGGGTATATGCCCAGTAGTGGGATTGTTGGTCATATGGTCCTAGTTTTTAAAGGAATAACCATAATGTTCTTCATAGTGGTTGTATCAATTTAATACACCCTCACCAACAGTGCAAGAGGGTTCCCTTTTTTCCATATCCTCTCCAGCATTTATTGTTTGTAGATTTTTTGATGATGGCCATTCTGACTGGGGTGAGGTGATACCTCATTTATAATAGCTAGTACATGGAAGCAACATAGATGTCCATCGATAGATGACTGGATAAAGAAGTTGTGGTACATATATACACTGGAATGTATCACTCAGGCAAAAAAAGGAACACATTTGAGCCAGTTCTGATGAGGTGGATGAATCTAGAGCCTATTATACAGAGTGAAGTAAGTCAGACAGAAGACGACAAATATCATATATTACCAAATATATATGGAATCTAGAAAGATGGTACTGATGAACGTATTTGCAGGGCAGCACTGGAGATGCAGACATAGAGGACAGACTTGTGGACACAGCAGGAGAAGGAGAGGGAGGACTAATTGAAAGAGTAACATTGAAACATACACATTGCTGCTGCTGCTGCTGCTAAGTCGCTTCAGTCGTGTCCGACTGTGTGCGACCCCATAGACGGCAGCCCACCAGGCTCCCCTGTCCCTGGGATTCTCCAGGCAAGAACACTGGAGTGGGTTGCCATTTCCTTCTCCAATGCATGAAAGTGAAAAGTGAAAGTGAAGTCGCTCAGTCGTGTCCGACTTCTAGCGACCCCATGGACTGCAGCCCACCAGGCCCCTCCGTCCATGGGATTTTCCAGGCAAGAGTACTGGAGTAGGGTGCCATTGCCTTCTCCACACATACACATTACCACATGGAAAATAGCCAGCCAGGGGGAATTTGCCGTGTAACACAGTGAGCTCAAGCCTGGTGCTCTGTGACAACCTCGAAGGGTGGGATGGGGTGGGAGGTGGGACGGAGGTTCATGAGGGAGGGGACATATGTATACTTATGGCTGAGTCATGCTGATATATGGCAGAAACTAACACAATATTGTAAAGCAGTTGTCCTCTAGTTAATAATGTTTAAAAATCTAAAAAATTAAAAATGGATAATTAATAAACTGATAAATTTATTATTATCTACTCCTACTGTGTGTCCTTCGGAGTGATGGATTATGCCCCTAGGCACTGTGATGTTATAAGCAGGGCTGTTGGATGCCTTGAGGAAAAAAGAAGAGAACAGAATCGAGAGGATAAGAATTGCTATCACCATTAGTTGTCCCCCTTTGCCTTATTGATTACGGGACTAGTGGAAGGTGTAGGGAGTCAGCATTTCCAAGAGGAATGTGAAAGATGACAGGGCACATACCATTTAGGTGCGGTGTGACCTGTCTGTGTGTGCACGCTCAGTCGCTTAGTTGTGTCCAACTCTTTGTGACCCCATGGAGTGTAGCCCACCAGGCTCCTCTGTCCGTAGGGTTTCCCAGGCAAGAATACTGGAATGGGTTGCCATTTCCTTCTCCAGGGGCTCTTCCTGACCCAGGGATTGAACCCAGATCTCCTGCGTCTCCTGCACTGGCAGGCGGATTCTTTACCACTGCACCACCTGGGGAGCCTCATGACTTGTCTACCATCTGGTTATTTATCTCCTGAGCCTAAGCGTCGGGGGAAAGCCTGGTGCCTGAAAGAACATCTTAGGAATGTGATGCAAACAAAGGATGTGCATCTGGTCCACAAGGGAATGTTCTCTGCTACTTAGTTTGGCAGATGGGAGTGCTTTTACGAAAACAGAATCCTGAGTCCTAGGAAATCATTTTCTCTTTCTGTAAGAAGACTCAAGAGGCTGTACACTTACCTTCAGTGGCATAATTCTAGGTGTCTATTAAAGGTTTAAAACCCGATCAGGTGCAAAATATCCATGTGGTGTCAAGGCACCAGGGAGCAAGGCATTTGCAGTCTCCATCAATTCTAACAGTGCTGGCATCTGCTGTCTCTGTGGGTAGCAAAGACTTTTACAAGCAGTCCTTCACTTCTCCAAGCATGCTAGAAAGGTAAAAATCCTTAAGAGAAACTCCAGATTTAGGGGGAGTTTGAAACTGCACTGGGCTTCCCTGGTGGCTCAGAGGTTAAAGCGTCTGCCTGCAATGCAGGGGACCTGGGTTCGATCCCTGAGTCAGTAAGATCCCCTGGAGAAGGAAATGGCAACCCACTCCTGTATTCTTGCCTGGAGAATCCCATGGACGGAGGAGCCTGAAACTGTATTATAAATTGCTTCTGCTAACTCCTTGTTGCCGGTAAGCCACAGACTTTAAAATGGAACACATTTCACAGTTTGGGCTTTCCCATCATTTCTTTCAGGTAAGCAGCTGTCCTATTTCCTCTAAAAAGGTAATAAGCCTAAGAACTCACCGCAAGCTTTCAGGGTGTGTGGCTAGAGAGGCTGGAGTGGGAGCCTTGTGATGACTCCTCCCTTCATTAGCTCCTTCACTGTGGTAGATGGCAGGCCCTGGCCAATTCTGTTGTTATGTTTATGCGGAGGAAAGACAATGGCACACCAGCTTTAAGAATGTTGATTTATAACCACAGAACCAGACTTCAGAGAACCATTTTAGAATCTGCAGGAATGTCATATTCAGTTACTTATTTCTGAACCTCGCCTCTGTGGCTCAGCTGGTAAAGAATCCACCTGCAATGCGGGAGACCTGGGTTTGAGCTCTGGGTTGGGAAGATCCCCTGGAGAAGGGAAAGGCTACCCACTCCAGTATTCTGGCCTGGAGAATTCCCTGGACTGTATAGTCCATGGGGTCCCAAAAGAGTTGGACATGACTGAGCGACTTTCACTTTCACTGGTGGTTCAGTGACCAAGAATCCACCTGCCAATGCAGGGGACATGAGTTCAGTCCCTGATCTGGGAAGATTCCACATGCCACAGGGCAACAGGGCCTGTGCGCCCCAACTACTGAAGCTCACATGCTCTGAGCTTGTGCTCTGAAACTAGAGGAGCCACTGCAGTGCAAAGCCCGGGGCACCATGGCTAGAGAGTAACCCCTACTCACTGCAACTAGAGACAGCCTGTGCACAGAAATGAAAGACTCAGCTCAGTCAAAATATTAATAAATTAATTAAAAAATACTTATTTCTGACCACAGAGAGCAAGTTCTAGAATGGAATTATAGAAGAAGCTCTGTATAATCGGCACTCAGGGTCCATGGGTTCCATAACTGTGGAGTCAAACCAACCTTGAACAGAAAATATTTGGAAAAAATCTTCCAAAAAATTCCAAAAAACAAAACTTGAACTTGCTGCACGCTGGCAATTATTTGTATAACATTTACATTTTATTTACAGCTATTTACATAGAGCTTATATTGCATTAGGTATTCTAAGTAATCTAGAGGTGATTTAAAGTATGTGGTACAATGTGCATAGGTTAAATGCAGATACTATGCTGTTTATAAGGAACTTGGAGGATCCTTGGATTTTGGTATCCAAAGGGGTTCTGGAAACAATCCTCCATAGATACCAAGGGTTGAGGGACAACTGTTTGTGGAAACCAGATGGACTCTTTGCTTCAGTCACTGGAGTGGGGAAGGAATTCAGCCCAGAGAACTTCTGAAAGAGCCAATATAAGGAAAGAGAAATGGCTCTGAGAGGAACTTGACTTTCCCTGGGCTCCAGACTTTTTTCAGATTCAGTTTTCATGCCGAGCCAGATATTCTGCAGATTACAAGTGACTGCTGGCTCTTCTCACTTGCTCCCCCAGCAAACTCTGTTGTTCGTAGATAACCCAGTACAGAAGATCTCTGGGGACTGTGATTGGCAGGTACCTTTATCTTTAATTAATGGGTATGGTAAAAAAAATTTGCGCAAAGTGATAAAAATAATAACATTCAATTAGCAAGGGCTTCCTGTGTGTCGGGTAATGTTCTAAGTGCTTTAAAAAAGAGGATGTAACTCTTTCAGTGCTTACCCTTGCCATACAAGGGGGTGTTGTGTAACTTTAATTTTGAATATGAAAAAGAGGAGGCTTAGGGAGGCTTAGTATCTGGTCCAGAATCAAACAGCCAGTAAGTGATAGAGCTGTGGTTCAAATGTAGGTCAGCCTCACTCCAAAGCTGTTCTTGTTAACTACTGCCTCTAAGATGAAAATAAAAATGGGAAAGTACTACACAATATTTATACAGTGCAGTGGTTTCAATCTGGGGGAAAGTATTTCTCAATGATTCCAGTTCTTCCTTCTCTCTTCCCTGCCACAATCCATTGAGAACTACTGGTATTACACTTTATAAAGTTATAAAGGGCTTTCATGTACATTTTCTCAGCCAGAACTTGGGACTTTTTCAGCTTTTCTATCTCTGATGGCTCTCTTATTTCATTAATGATGGAGTAAGTTCTAAAATATAATGTAAATTGTAAGGGCATATGAAGTAAGGTTGCCAGATAAAATACAGGGAACCCAGTTAAATATGAATTTCAAGTAAACAGAGAATAAGAAAATTTACCTATGTACCAAATATTTCAGGGGATGTATTTATACTAAAATATTATTGCTTGCTTTTCAAAATGAAAATTTACCTAGCGTTCTGTATTTTTATTTGCTATATCCAGCAGCCCTAATTAAATCAGAGAGGCTTGTGTATAAAGGCTGAAAGTTGAGTTTGCTATTTCACACCACTTGCTCATCAGCCGGGAGAAGGCAATGGCACCCCAGTCCAGTACTCTTGCCTGGAAAATCCCATGGACGGAGGAGCCTGGTGGGCTGCAGTCCATGGGGTCGCTAAGAGTCGGACACAACTGAGCGACTTCACTTCCACTTTTCACTTTCATGCATTGGAGAAGGAAATGGCAACCCACTCCAGTGTTCTTGCCTGGAGAATCCCAGGGACGGGGGAGCCTGGTGGGCTGCTGTCTATGGGGTTGCACAGAGTCGGACACGACTGAAGCAACTTAGCAGCAGCAGCTCATCAGCCAAAGGAAAACAAATGAAGAAAAAGAAACCTTGGGGCAACTACACTGAGTGCTTAGATCTACTCATTTTGTATAACTATGCTTTCCATCAAATCTTGCTGATACCAAGTAGTGTTTTCAGTCATTGATATTTTGTGTAGTGTGGAAATGACTAGAAGCTTTCAGATCAGATCAGATCAGTCGCTCAGTCGTGTCTGACTCTTTGCGACCCCATGAATCGCAGCATGCCAGGCCTCCCTGTCCATCACCAACTCCCGGAGTTCACTCAGACTCACGTTCATCGAGTTAGTGATGTCATCCAGCCATCTCATCCTCTGTCGTCCCCTTCTCCTCCTGCCCCCAATCCCTCCCAGCATCAGAGTCTTTTCCAATGAGTCAACTCTTCGCATGAGGTGGCCAAAGTACTGGAGTTTCAGCTTTAGCATCATTCCTTCCAAAGAAATCCCAGGGCTGATCTCCTTTAGAATGGACTGGTTGGATCTCCTTGCAGTCCAAGGGACTCTCAAGAGTCTTCTCCAACACCACAGTTGAAAAGCATCAATTCTTCGGCCCTCAGCCTTCTTCACAGTCCAACTCTCACATCCATACATGACCACAGGAAAAACCTTTACAAGGGTTGTATTACTTTTATCAATAGTTCAGCTGAAGCTCTACCCAGACAAGAGATTCAATGTAAACCTTGTTTTAATATTTTCATTAAATGTACTGCAGGGACCTTGAGGTTTTCTGGGAAAAAAGTCCTTCCATCAGCAGGGACAAGGACTTTCTGAACTGAGATCAGCATTTCTGCTTTTGAAGGCTCAGTGGTGGACTGCACACACTGAGTTCTGGAGTTATTCCCCTAATAACTTTGACTCTGATTCAGAAAAGCTACCTCTGTTTAATAGAATGAAACCACGAATATTTCATAAGTGCCTGCTTTTCTGGGCAAAGGAAGCTTCTTTGTTAATAATGTCTTAGCTGGAATCCTGGTGGTGGTGATGGTGGTGTGTGTGTTTCTGTGTGTGTGTGTATCTGGAGAGGTGGATGAAATGGGTGTGTATTTCTTTCCTAGAGTGATTTTGACAGAAAAACTACTTGTCTCTGGAAGTTTACTTGAAGAATATTTTAGAAATATGTCTGTTCATTGTGGAGCACATGTTTTAAGCAACAAACCAACTTGTAAAACTGCATTGCAGCAACATTTATTTAAAAAAAAAAGTTGCACCTGGTATAAGTAGTGAAACATAAGTGGGACTTAGTGAAAAGAAAGAAATCAAGAAAAGCTTTATTTTCTGACAGTATTTATAGGTTTTTAAGGCCCTGGTTGCCATTGCTTTTTTTCTGAGTTGCCTTCTCTGTGATTGATGATGTGTCTCAGATTTGGTTACTTTTCCCCACATGTTAATTTCAGATGTTTTCCACTGGGTGAATATGGATTGATAATACACAGGGAAGTACAAGTGCACAGGAGAATTTTAATATATAATAAAAAGGAATTCTGTTGTAAGTGATCTGAGAGTTCAGTTCTTTTATCCACTCTCTGTTTTATTTAACAACTCCCAGTCTATTAAGACTTTGCTTCACTCAACGATTTCATGTTAATCATCTTTTGTTTTATAACCCCTATTTTCCTGCTGCAATCAATATCCCATCAACTTCATCCACCATCTACTCTGTGATCTATGAGAAGGCGCCTGTACAGGGTTGAATTCATACCAGAGCGATTGGCAAATGTTACCAGCATTTTATCCAAAACATTTCTTCCAGCTTATTCTCATAATTTTGCTGCTTTTCACAAACTTGCTTCCCTGCTTTTAAAGAATAAGGAGTGATAAGTAAAATATAAAATGTCTGTGACAGGCTATAAAAGCTGGGCTCAAAACACAAAAGTTAAGTCCATGAAACAATGATGTAAGTTAAGCGTGGCCTCTGTTTTCACATTGTGTGGCAATTGCAACACAAACCTGATGAATTTATTTCCACTTTGCTGGCAAAACTGGATCTTTTCAGTGAGACCATATTTTAAGCCATTTTTTGGATCCTGCTGGTATATTCAGACTGCCTCGACTCAAGCAAAATCAATCAATTTGGCACCCTGTAGATGCATCATACTGATAATCTCAGATCTTTTTCCTTCTCTGTATTTGCCTGCATTTGGCTGGTGGCAGCTGTCTTTTATATCATTAGTATAAATCCAAGTTGCACACCACAGGAGGCTCTGGGTTCTTTGTAAAGATTAATTTAGAAATTAAAAGTGCATTATCCTCCTCTAAAAATACATTACCCAAACTGTGATGCCAGCATTTTTAATCAAATTAATGATTAAGTTACCTCATTTAATCTTATCATCAAATGTAATTGTTTCCTTATCACTCAGAAGTAGGCAATTAATTCTTTCTTGATGTCTGTTAGGACATTTTGTCTCACAAAAGGCTTTTAACAGTAGTGATGACACCTTGTACTTTTCAATGATTATAATATTCCTTTTAGAAGATACTATTTTCTTCTTAAATCTTAAATCTAATTCCCAGTGTCCACATGAGGCAAATATATTTTAATTTGTTCCAAGATGTCTTTTTATTTTGAGTGTATAATAAAACATAATGAAAGAGCAAGTTCAGCATGTGTGTAAATTCTCCTTCTTGCTGAAATTGCTTAGATCCTTTATGAGGAAGTTCCAACAGCAGTTTATTTTAGTGGCCTAATTCGAAGAAGTTAATAATCGGTGCCCTGATATCCTCTCAGGGAAAGTGCTTAAAAAATAAAATTAGTACACAAAGGCAGATTTATTTTAAAGAGTGACACACATTAGGGATAAACAAGATAGAGTACCTATCAACATACATAATGTCCAGTTATGTTGTTGAAAATTATTGTTAAGAATATGTTAATCACACTTAATGCTCTCTTTCTGTATATGTGTGTGTATATATATATAATTTTTTTTCTGCAACTCTTTTTGCATTTTGTCTCTTGATAAGAAAATCCCTTTTGTAGTTGCTATCACCCTCTTTTTTTAAAAAAAAATTTTTTTGGGGGGGTCATGCTGCATGGCTTGTGGGGATCTTAGTACCCTGGCCAGGGATGGAACTGGCTCCCTGCAAGGGAGGCACAGAGTCCTAACCAGTGGACTGCCAGGGCAGTCCCGCTATCACCCTCTTCACTCTGAAATTTTGAAATCAGCTTTTACAGTTTGTTGTGTCTGGTGACCCAAGCAGATGTTGCTTAAAGTAGTAAATAACATCAGATTTTTCTCTGGGCATCTGAGCTGTAGGTGACCAGCATGCCGATTCTTGAGGCTAATTCCTTTCACTGGAAGAGAAGATTGCTTCATAGGACGCTTTCTTTTCCTTGGTGCATCATCTGGAGCTAGACCAGACACAGCCCACAGGGTCTTGGACACATTAATTCAGTTCTTTTCTTTTAAAAGACTTTAAACTGTTAATTTTATATTGGAATATAGCTGATTACAGAGAAGGCAATGGCAACCCACTCCAGTGCTCTTGCCTGGAAAATCCCAGGGACAGGGGAGCCTGGTAGGCTGCCATCTATGGGGTCGCACAGAGTCGGACACGACTGAAGCGACTTAGCAGCAGCAGCAGCAGCATAGCTGATTAATAATGCTGTGATAGTTTCAGGTGAACGCTGAAGGGACTCAGCCATACATATCCATGTATCCATTCTCCCCAGACTTCCCTCTCATCCAGCCTGCCACATAACATTGAGCAGACTTCTCTGTGCTATACAGTACATCCTTGTTAGTTATCCATTTAAAATAAAGCTGTGTGTACATGTTGATCCCCAGCTCCTTAACTACCCCTTCCTCCCATCCTTCCCCCTGGCAACCATAAGTTTGTTCTCTAAGTCAATGAATCTGTTTCTGTCTTGTAGATAAGCTCATTTGTATCACTTCTTTTTAGATTCCACATATAAGGGACGCCATCCGATATCTCTCCTTCTCTGTCTGACTTACTTCACTTGATGTGACAGTCTCTAGGTCCATTCATGTTGCTGCAAGTGTCTGCCACGTGAATTTAGCTCTGACCTTGTACCACGCCATGCCCTCACAGACTCACGCTGAGAACAACTACCATCTACAAATGAAGATATTTGCTGAGGATTTTGTGCCTTGCTAATAAAACATGGAGAAAGAGCTATTTATTTGGCAGCAATTACTCAAAAGCAGTGTCATGCATTTATGAGAAAATTCATATATCTAAAGAAAAGTGATTTACTCACAGTGGGAATAGATTTAACACAGATTAGAAACATCTTTTCCTCCTTGTCTGCTTTATCTTTTGTATTTTATAGGAGGTTAAGACCAGCTCTGAAGTATTATTAATATGTTTTACTTTCATTGGCAAAAAGTCATTTTAGCCATATAATGAAATTCCACCATTTACTAATGATGTCTGCCTTTGAAGTATAACTCTTTCATTGCAGATACAAATTATGTTTTGGATATGATATTGTGCTGTTTAAATGTGAGTTTCTGACATGCTAATTTATAGTGGCTGGCAGATGAGGAGACCTTAGGGGAAAGACAAGATCAGCACTTGGACAACTAAAAGGCGCAAGGGTGATAGATTCAAAGATCTATTTTCAGGAAAGAATTATTCTTAAAATATGTATTTAAATGGGAGTAAGTAGAGTAAGTAGCGGAGAAGGCAATGGCACCCCACTCCAGTACTCTTGCCTGGAAAATCCCATGGATGGAGGAGCCTGGTAGGCTGCAGTCCATGGGGTCGCTAAGAGTTGGACACGACTGAGCGACTTCACTTTCACTTTTCACTTTCATGCATTGGAGAAGGAAATGGCAACCCACTCCAGTGTTCTTGCCTGGAGAATCCCAGGGACGGGGGAGCCTGATGGGCTGCTGTCTATGGGGTCACACAGAGTCGGACACGACTGAAGTGACTTAGCAGCAGCAGCAGCAGCAGCAGAGTAAGTAGACCATGGTTCTTCTTTAGGGCTTATGGATGCCGAATGCCAAGATTGAAAAAAAAAAGAGGTCAAAGATCAAGTAATTTGGGAGACTTTAAACTGACCCTGATTCTACTGTGAACCCAGGAAGAAACAAGAGTGTCTGAAGAAATGGGTATTAACAGGCTGTCAAGGTATCAGGCCAGTGCCCTGAGGTGGTTCCCCAAGTTCCTCCTCCTCCTCTTCATCTGCTTGCTTGCTGCTCTTCTCATCAAAGGGCAAAACAAGACCACCTCTACTTGAACCCAAGCTGGCCTTGTGACTGCTATGACCCACAAAATGTTGTGAAGAAGGCATTCTGGTACTTTTAAGCCTAAGCCTTAAGACAGGCTTCCACTTCCTTTCTCTTGGAATATTTGCTCTTGAAGCCTTTACTCTCAGGAACCACTTGCTATGGACTTCCGTGGTGGTCCAGTGGTTAAGACTCCATGCTTCCAATGAGGGGGTCATGGCTTTTATCCCTAGTCAAGGAACAGGGATCCCACATGCCATAAAATTATAAACAAGAGAAAAAGAAAGCACTTGCCATGTTGTGTAAAGCCCAAGCTGCATGAAGAAGCCATGTAGAAGAGAATCAAAATGTTCTAGAATTGCACCAGATAAGCTCACAGCACCAAAACCATCCATACGAATGAGTTATTTTGGATATTGCAACTCTAAGCCCCAGATGCGGAGAAGGCAATGGCACCCCACTCCAGTACTCCACTCCAGTACTCTTGCCTGGAAAATCCCATGGATGGAGGAGCCTGGTAGGCTGCAGTCCATGGGGTCGCAAAGAGTCGGACACAACTAAAGTGACTTAGCAGCAGCAGCTGCAGGAGCAGCAAGCCCCAGATGAACTGAAGCCCAAACTGTTATCACACGTGGCAGAAAACCCACCCAGCTAAATCCAGCGACCTACAGAGTCATGAAGGATGCTGCAAGATCTACCCCATGGGTACCTTCTTCTACTCCCGGAAGTGTAGTCGTAGGTTGGGCATGGCTCTGAGTGTTACGGTGGATCAGTCACCAGAAAAGGTTTCTGTGTATCTGTAGCTTACCTGCCTGCAAAGAACTTATGCCTCCACAGTCCCCATGCTGTGCTGTGCTGTGCTAAGTCACCCAGTCATGTCCAACTCTTTGTGATCATATGGACTGTAGCCTGCCAGGCTCCTCTGTCCATGGGGGTTCTCCAGGCAAGAATACTAGAGTGGGTTGTCATGCTCTCCTCCAGGGGATAGTCCCAACCCAGGGATCGAATTCAGGTCTCCTGCATTGTAGGTGGATTCCTTACCTTCTGAGCCACTAGGGAAGCCCATGAATACTAGAGTGGGTAGCCTATCCCTTCTCCAGGGGATCTTCCCGACCCAGGAATTGAGCTGGGGTCTCCTGCATTGCAGGTCGATTCTTTACCAGCTGAGATACCAGGGAAGCCCCCTCGTGCTGTAGTAAAGTAGATTTTTGCATTTTAAAAGGATGGTTGGTGTGTGCTGGGCTGATGCTAGTCTATGGTACCAGGAGGGTTCTTGAGGGTGAGGTTAGAGGTACTTCCTATATTCTCAGAGGATGATTTTGGTTGTGAAAGTGACAGTGAGAGAATGTTGAATTTTAGTTGAAAAAATCTTCTGAGATGTTGTCACAGACTTCTAAAGGAACCTTGATATTTAAGCAGGAAAATGGTGCTTTCGTATTTGAATCCATGTGGCAGAGAAACAAGCTTTGTCCAAGAGCTATTTACACATTTATGCTTTGTATGTTTTACATTTTATATTTATGTTATATTTTAGCTTTTTTTATGTTATGTTTTAGCTTCCCACCGCCCCCCTTTTCCCAGATCAAATCAAGGCTTATGCTTTTGTATATAAATGTATGGTTTGTTTTTCAAATGTTTAATTTCCTCCTTAACTTTAATTTTTTTTGTTTTTTGTTAAATATTATTTAAAAGCATTATGAAGTTTATTTTATTTATCCATGGAACAACCTGATATTTTTCAGAAAGCGTAGATCATAATAAAGATGTCAAAAAGTGTACAATACATATAAGGAAAGGAGAGAATATTTTAGACCTATTTATTTGTAAATAGTTTCAAATTTATAGAAACATTATAAGAATAGTATGTAAGACACATGCATACTCTTTATCCAGATTCAGTTCAGTTCAGTCGCTCAGTCGTGTCTGACTCTTTGTGACCCCATGAACTGCAGCACACCAGGCCTCCCTGTCCATCACCAGCTCCTGGAGTTTACTCAGACTCATGTCCCTTGAGTCAGTGATGCCATCCAACCATCTGATCCTCTGTCATCCCCTTCTCCTCCTGCCTTCAATCTTTCCCAGCATCATGGTCTTTTCAAATGAGTCAGTTCTTCGCATTAGGTGGCCAAAGTATTGGAGTTTCAGCTTCAGCATCAGTCTTTCCAATGAATATTCAGGACTGGTTTCCTTTAGGACGGACTGGTTGG
>NW_011494958.1:794503-795015 GCF_000754665.1 Bison bison bison | reverse complement strand
AGTGATGGGACCAGATGCCATGATCTTCGTTTTCTGAATGTTGAGTTTTAAGCCAACTTTTTCATTCTCTCTTTCACTTTCATCAAGAGGCTCTTTAGTTCTTCACTTTCTGCCATAAGTGTGGTCATCTGCATATCTGAGGTTATTGCTTTTCTCCTGGCAATCTTGATTCCAGCTTGTGCTTCATCCAGCCCAGCATTTCTCATGATGTACTCTGTATAGAAGTTAAATAAGCAGGGTGACGATATACAGCCTTGACGTACTCCTTTTCCTATTTTGAACCAGACTGTTGTTCCATGTCCAGCTCTAACTGTTGCTTCCTAACCTGCATACAGATATCTCAGGAGGCAGGTCAGGTGGTCTGGAATTCCCATCTCTTGAAGAATTTCCCACAGTTTGTTGTGATCCACACAGTCAAAGGCTTTGGTATAGTCAATAAAGCAGAAATAGATGTTTTTCTGGAACTCTCTTGCTTTTTTGATGATCCAACAGATATTGGCAATTTGAACTCT
>NW_011494958.1:793895-794403 GCF_000754665.1 Bison bison bison | reverse complement strand
AGGTGGCCAAAGTATTGGAGTTTCAGCTTCAGCATCAGTCTTTCCAATGAATATTCAGGACTGGTTTCCTTTAGGACGGACTGGTTGGATCTCCTTGCAGTCCAAGGGACTGGTCTTCTCCAACACCACAGTTCAAAAGCATCAATTCTTCAGAGCTCACATCCATACATGACTACTGGAAAAACCATAGCCTTGACTAGACGGACCTTTGTTGGCAAAATAATGTCTCTGCTTCTTAATATGTTGTCTAGGTTGGTCATAACTTTTCTTCCAAGGAGCAAGTTTCTTTTAATTTCATGGCTGCAATCACCATCTGCAGTGATTTTGGAGCCCAAGAAAATAAAGCCTGTCACCATTTCCACTGTTTCCTCAGCTATTTGCCGTGAAGTGATGGGACCAGATGCCATGATCTTCGTTTTCTGAATGTTGAGTTTTAAGCCAACTTTTTCATTCTCTCTTTCACTTTCATCAAGAGGCTCTTTAGTTCTTCACTTTCTGCCATAAGTGT
>NW_011494958.1:790535-793795 GCF_000754665.1 Bison bison bison | reverse complement strand
TTGTTGTGATCCACACAGTCAAAGGCTTTGGTATAGTCAATAAAGCAGAAATAGATGTTTTTCTGGAACTCTCTTGCTTTTTTGATGATCCAACAGATATTGGCAATTTGAACTCTGGTTCCTCTGCCTTTTCTAAATCCAACTTGAACATCTGGAAGTTCATGGTTCACGTATTGCTGAAGCCTGGCTTGGAGAATTTTGAGCATTACTTTGTTTGTGTGTGAGATGAGTGCAATTGTGCTGTAGTTTGAATATTCTTTGGCATTGCCTTTCTTTGGGATTGGAATGAAAACTGACTTTTCCAGTCCTATGGCCACTGCTGAGTTTTCCAAGTTTGCTGGCATATTGAGTGCAGCACTTTCACAGCATTATCTTTTAGGGTTTGAAATAGCTCAACTGGAATTCCATCACCTCCACCAGCTTTGGCCATAGTGATGCTTCCTAAGGCCCACTTGACTTCACATTCCAGGATGTCTGGCTCTAGGTGAGTGATCACAGCATCATGATTATCTGGGTTGTGAAGATCTTTTTTGTATAGTTCTTCTGTGTATTCTTTCCACCTGTTCTTAATATTTTCTGCTTTTGTTAGGTCCACACCATTTCTGTCCTTTATTGTGACCATCTTTGCATGAAATGTTCCCTTGCAATCTCTTATTTTCTTGAAGAGATCTCTAGTCTTTCCCATTCCATTGCTTTCTTCTATTTCTTTGCACTGATTACTGAGGAAATCTTTCTTATCTCTCCTTGCTATTCTTTGGAACTCTGCATTCAAATAGGTATATCTTTCCTTTTCTCCTTTGACTTTCACGTCTCTTCTTATCACAGCTATTTGTAAGGCCTCTTCAGACAACCATTTTGCCTCTTTGCATTTCTTTTTCTTGAGGATGGTCTTGATCCCTGTCTCCTGTACAATGTCATGAACCTCTGTCCATAGTTCTTCAGGCACTCAGTCTATCAGATCTAATCCCTCGAATCTATTTTTCACTTCCACTGTATAATCATAAGGGATTTGATTTAGATCATACCTGAATGGTTAACATTTTATTCTGTTGCTTTCCTATGTCCCACTCTCTCTCTTTGGGGTTGTGTATCTGTTTGTGTATTTTAAATAATTTTTTCCTCTTATACCATTTGCGAGTAAATTGCATTCACCATGGCCCCAAAGTCTTTAGTGTGTGTTTCCAAAGAATAAGGATATTATCTTAAATATAGTAATTATCAACTTTACTATATTTAATATTGCTACAATAGTTTTATCTGGTCTACCATTTATTTTCCAGTTTTGTCAATTGACCTAATAATGTCCTTCATTGTCCCTTTTTCTTCTGAAGTACATAATCCTGTTTAGGAACAGATTGGCAAGTCTCTTTATTTTCCTTTAACCTGAAACATTTCCACAGCCTCTTTTTGCCTTTTATGACTGTGACATTTTGAAGAGTACAGTCCCTTTTTAAAAAACACAGTGTTTCTCATTTTGCAAGTGTCGGATGGCTCCTCATGATTCCAATTTAGGTGTGCATTCCATGACAGAAGTGTGCCCTTCTCCAGAGGCACACGATGTCCACTTGCCCCTTGATGTTGACATTAATTTTGATCACCTGGTCAAGGTGTTCTCCAATTTATCCGTATACTATTTCCTACTCCCCTCACATGCAACTAATAGGCTATCTGGGGAGACCATGCAGACATTCTACTTCTTATGAACCGCCCCTCCCTGCCCCCACACCCCCTGGATTTGGCCTCTGTTGGTGACTCATGCCTAAACCAAAGTTTAGGATGATGGTTGCAGAAATCTGTTTTCTACATTCACCACTTATTCCACATTTACCAATAAACATTTAGCATTCCATAAGCAAGAGCCCTTTTCCCTCCCAACTGAGTTTTTTTTTATATATATAATATGTATTTTTTATTCAACAAACATTTATTAAGCCCCTACTTTATACAGGTAAGCATTTGTTACACATATGTTAGATGCTTCATATATAAAGCACAATTTACTCTCATAATAGATGCTTTATAGCCAATGATGAATAAAATGTGAACATTGTTCTTATGATAAGTCCAAAGTCCTTCATATAGATTACTAGGCTTCATAATTGCTAAATTAAACGGCTTTTTTTTTTTGTTGTTGTTGTTGTTTTCCTTTTGGTCTTTACCACATTCACATTCTTAAACAATCTGATGTACAGCAGTTATCAGGAATTGGGCCAGGTACTGGGAATGTTCAAGACAGAGTTTGGACTCATTAACTCTATGTTTTCAATGGTCTAAAATTCATCACAGTCCTTAATTATTTTAGTATTTAAATTATCTCAAATTAGGATCATGAGAACATCATGAAGTGTCCTTGTGATGCCCTCATTTTAAAAAAGCACTTTCTTACTTTCTGGCATAACAAGATTTCCAGGTTCATCTTGTATCCACTCTATTGTAGCCCTGAACTCAACCATTTCTTTAAGGAGCCCTGGTTTCTTTTGGTGGGAAATTGTATTACATACAAAGATCTCTTGGCATTAATGTGCTGGGAGTGTGACTTTTGATTTTTAAATTGGCTTTAGAAGAATGCTGTTCACTCTAAATTTTATTTAAGAACTATGGCCAAAATGATGTCTACCTACTTTTAAATGTTAAAAATATTTATTTAATTTATTTATTTGGCTACATCAGGTTTTAGTTGTGACAGGTAGGATCTTCATTCTTCGTTGTGGTGTGCAGACTCTTAGTTGCAGCATGTAGGATCTAGTTCCTTGGCCAGAGATCTGGGTAGTAATGTGATGCTGCTATAAGAAAGCTCTGAACACATAGGTATTTGGGAGAAGAGTGGTAACCCAGTAACTGTATTGAACAAAGGATAAAAAAGTACAGAGAATTTGTAGGGGATTTTTTTTTTTAAATTTAAAGAATAGGATGATGGAGATGCTTTTATCTATCTCTCTCTATTTTAAAAATTTGTTTGGCTGTACCAGGTCTTAGTTCTGGCACACAGGATCCAGTTTCCTGTCTAGGGATCTGGCTCGGCCCCCCTGCATTGGGAATGTAGAATCTTAGCCATTGGACCAGCAGCGAAGTCCCTATCCATGTTTACGGAAGTCCATATCTATGTTTACAAAAGACAAATGACTAATTTTCTGCCTTACACTGAAATTGATACATAAATTCAGGTGACTGTGTCAGAATGAGGTGCGTATTTGAGGACATCATCTAGATAATTAAATCTCTGAGTCTGCTTTTAAGGATAAAAATTTCATTTCTTTCTC
>NW_011494958.1:778755-790435 GCF_000754665.1 Bison bison bison | reverse complement strand
TCTTTCTCTCTAGAATCTTTTATTATTAGCACCTGTAGTGAAAATGTAATAAAATTAATGTTTGTTCTATTCTAAAAACATAGACTATGTTACTAAGTACAGATAAGATGTTGAGTGTATTATTTATTGATATTTTAGAAATACTCAGAGGGTTGGCTATAAACTGCTATAATTTCACTTCATGTTGAAATTATTTGCTTGTCTTTGTGCCATTTGTCCAGAAAATTCTGAGATTCAGTAATTTGATGTGTTATGAAAAAAGAATGAAGAAAACCTCAAGGTCCAACACTAATGGGAACGTAACAGTCAGAATTAGAATGTAAAAAATGTAGGACCATAAGAAGCAAATCAGGATTGAGTGTGTGCCTGAGGAATGTGTCCTGAGATCGGTTATAGGGACACCATGCCACACCCTAGCTGCCAGTGATACGTGTGATATTGAATGGAGTATGTAATAGAATCTCCCATTTCTAAAGAGTGGTTACACAATGTGGCTGAGAGCAGCTGAGTGTGTGAGTGTGAATGTGTGTGTGTGCATGCGTGCCTATGTAGGTGAGCTGTGACAGAGGGAAGGAGTTTGCCAAGTTTCTCTGTTTGTGAGGATGCAGTGGACTGCCAGGTTTTCCTTTTTCTAGTTTCTACCCATAATAGGGACGATATTTGGAGATCTATCACTATGCTTTTCTTTTTCATTCAGAGGAGCTAATTTGCTTCAGTTCAGTTCAGTTCAGTTGTTCAGTCGTGTCCGACTCTTTGCGACCCCATGAATCGCAGCACGCCAGGCCTCCCTGTCCATCACCAACTCCCGGAGTTCACCGAGACTCACGTCCATCGAGTCGGTGATGCCATCCAGCCATCTCATCCTCTGTCGTCCCCTTCTCCTCCTGCCCCCAATCCCTCCCAGCATCAGAGTCTTTTCCAATGAGTCAACTCTTCACATGAGGTGGCCAAAGTACTGGAGTTTCAGCTTTAGCATCATTCCTTCCAAAGAAATCCCAGGGCTGATCTCCTTCAGAATGGACTGGTTGGATCTCCTTGCAGTCCAAGGGACAATGTTTTACTTTTGATATTTGAAACAGTATTTCTGAGTCTACGGTAAGCCCCAAAACCAGGGACTGAAGAGTTAAAAATGAGTTTTTAAAATTTAATTTCCGTGACAGATCTGTGATTCGACTAAATCACAAAGTTTTACTGTAGGCTGTGGGGCAGAGAGAATCAGAATAGGATGTCAGAAAAATTCCTGTTGTAGAAAAACTGGAGCGCCTCCTCCTCCTGGCCTGGGACTCACAGCAGGTGAAAGGGAGGGAGGTGGGATAGATAGAAGGTGAGGCACAAGTGTCATGGTGAAATCTCACAGAAGAGTCATCAGCTAAGCTGAGGGGAAAAGGCAGAGGGACTTTTGCTTACCGTTCTGAACTTTGGTAGGGAGACCGAAGTGCAGGGCAACCCCATAATAACAAAGGCTGTCATCATGGAGTAAAAGCAGCACGGTTGGGCAGAGGGAGCTGGAGTCAGCACTGGGTCCCTGCTTGGTCACTGTGGCTCAGACGGTAGAGAATCTGTCTGCAGTGCAGGAGACCTGGGTTCGATCCTTGGGTTGGAAGGATGCCCTGGAGAAGGAAATGGCAACCTACTCCAGTATGCTTGTCTGGAGAATCCCATGGACAGAGAAGCCTGGCAGGCTACAGTCCATGGGATCGTAAAGAAATGGACACTATAGAGCGACTAACACTTTCACTTCAAGTCTTCCCTGGTGGCTCAGATGGTAAAGACTCTGCCTGAAATTTAGGAGACCCACGTTTGATCTCTGGGTCAGGAAGTTCCCCTGGAGTAGGAAATGGCAACCCACTCCAGTATCCTTGCCTGGAGAATTCCGTGGACAGAGGAGCCTGGTGGGCTACAGTCCATGGGGTTGCAAAGAATCAGACATGACTGAGCAAATGACACACACTTGGCCATAAGGGGAAAGTAGATGATCACCAGCTCTGTTGATAGCCAGGGCCTTGCTTCCAGGGGTCCCTAACGAAAGCAGGGGTGACCCTACTGCAAAGGCCATAGAGTAAACAGTTCTTTAGGAGACAGATGGTGACCATGGATGAGAACGAAGGGATGAGGGGAAGAATCAGCATTGATCAAGAAAAGAGAATAAATCACAATCTTTCCAGGCATGTCTTGGAAGAAGTTGTGTTAAGGGACCAGGGAACATGGCAGGCTGGTAGTTTTACAGCAGACATCAGCAAAGATATAAAGGACCCATGCAGACCCAAAGCTGCTTCCTTAAATTGCATATTCTCCTCTCCATAAGCCACCATTGTGGATACTTTCAAGACTGAATATTTACCCCCCAAAGACAGAGTCAGTTGCTGAGAGCTGCTATTTGAACTGTAAGATTGAGTCACCATTAAATGGCAAGTTGAAAGCATTTCTCTGCAATTCCCCCATGGTACCCCAGTATGATAGAGGTTTGAGAGAAAGATTCAATTAGTCATAGATAATGAAAATATTACATTTTCTTTGCTTGAGTAGAAATGTATGACTTAAGATTCCATTACACACTCTTTGGCAGAGGGAGGGCAGAGATCATTTCAGAATCCTGGCAGGCAGTTTATCTTACTGGGCACCCCCCACTCCACTCCCTCTTATGGCAGTTCCCACTAATTTTGGAAGCCTGAAAATTGGATGGCTATGCCTGTTGCCCACGCTGTGTTACGAGGCTCCATGGAGAGTCCCATGTATATATTTTGAGTTTTCCTGGGTAAGATGTCCATAGTATTCAGTTATGTGTGAAATAGATTTGGTCCCAAACCGTCTGAACTCAGGAGAATCAACTGTAATTGGTTCTGGGAGATAAAATATGTTTCCCCAGGAGCTGATGATTTTGAAGGCAGTTTTTCTTCTGGGCCAGATAGACATGAATCATCAGATAGGTGTACAATGCAGCGTCTTTGTTTCTGACCACAGGATCCAGACGTATGGCTCTGACTAGTGGCTCCAGGTTTCTGGTCAGTCTCACTGGGTTAATAGTAATTGCTAACATTTGGCTGGAGCTTTAAACTTTTCCCGGTACCTTCATGTGCGTTTGTCACATTAGAGGGGGCCTCTAGTACTGCATGATTTGTTTCTCCCCTTTCTGACCCACACACCCTCCCATGGGGTTTTGTCTGTTTGTAAGAATTTCTTCACGAAGTCGATTCAGTTACTCAAAGCTGTTATAGAATAAGACAAAAATGAATGAGTAGAGAGACCCTTGGCCTTTCCCGCTCTAGAATATCCCGGTTCCCTGTTTGTGGTCATAGAAGATAAACTTTAGTTGGTATTGGGAAGTGTTTTTTCCTCCAGTTTGACCTGAGGTTGCTTTTCAACAACAAGCAGCTAAGATGGCTTGGTTCAGCTAAGTTTTTTCAAATTGCCTGTAAGCATTTCTTTGAAAGCGTTGGTAATCCATAGACATTCTATAAAGGGCCAAATCTTAGGTGCTGGCCTTTTACTTACATAGGTGGCTAAAAATGATCAGAATTGGAAGAATTCACAACAATTAAGTCTACTTTTAGAAGTACATTAGCATGTGGCTTCGTAAATTCACATTTCATTCCTATAAAAACCAGCAAGCGCTGTCACAGAAAATACTGTCAAGATTTACAGCTTCTTCATGAGGCCCAGGGCCAAGCCAGAGGGACACCAGGTACCCTAAGCCTACTTATAGCTGCCGTCTCTGAAACCCTGCTCTGTAATTTGGTAAGTGTTTTAAAAAAAAATTCTGCTAAATGGCTACCACATGGTGGAAAATTAGCAATCTGGGACTGAAACTTTTGTGTGGCATTAAATCCACATATGGAAAAAATTAAATATCATCCTCAATGCCCTCCATGTGCTCAGTTGTATTAAATGAAATGCTTAAAAAGTGTGACATTATTTAACTTTTATAAGGTTTGTCACATCTAGTAAAATTATTACGGTTCTTTTGAAAAGCTTCATACAGGTGCCTTCTGAGCTCACATCAGTCTGGCTGTCTTATGGTATACAAATAATTTGTTACCGAGTACAGCGCAAGGCAATCAACAGAACTCCAACCAGGGCAACGTAATAGAGCACAGAACGCGGTAACTGGCAACAGGCAGTGCCCTAGTAGTTTGGTCCCTAATCATCTTCTTCCCTATGGAAAGGATTTTATAAAACATAAAGGGCGAGGTATTTACCATAAATTAAGAAACTCTGACACTTTAAATGACTCCAAGTATTTTATATTTTAGTAGATTTTAAACAGTGCCATGCAACATTTGCAAATGTGCCTAGGTTGCTCAAGAAATGTCATAATCATATTGATGCCGCTGATAAAAAGGGCTTTTCAGGGAAATTTGTCAGCTCAACTCTGTTTACTTTGGTGCAGGGAGGTATTTCCTGAGCTTGAGGGCTAATTGCTCCATTTATTAGAGGCTGGCTAGTAATGGTGGAGGCTTGGAACCCAGCTGTTCCTGGGAACCTTGAGCTCTGTTTCAATAGGTGTGGTTTATAGCCCATCAGTGTCAGAATCATCTGGAGCAGTGGTGCCCAACCTCTTAGGCACCAGGGCCTGGTCTCATGGAAGACAATTTTTTCCACAGACCAGGGGTTGGGAAGATGGCTTTAGGATGACTCAAGTGCATTATATTTATTGTGCTCTTTATTTTATTTATTTATTTTTGGCTATGCTGGGTCTTTATTGCTGCGCGGGCTTTCCTCTAGTTTGGGAGAGCAGGGGCTACTCTCTAGTTGTGGCATGTGGGCTTCTCATTGTGGTGGCTTCTCGTTGTGGATCTAGGATGTTTGGGCTTTAGTAGCTGTGGCACGTGGGCCCAGTATTTGCGGCTCCCGGGCTCCAGAGCACAGGCTCAATAGTTGTGGTGCATGGGCTTAGTTGCTCTGTGGCATGTGTGATCTTCCCTGATCAGGGATTGAACCCATGTCTCCTGCATTGGCAGGTGGATTCTTTCTCACTGAGTCACCAGACAAGTCCGTGTGCTGCTGCTGCTGCTAAGTCACTTCAGTCGTGTCCAACTCTGTGCGACCCCATAGATGGCAGCCCACCAGGCTCCCCTGTCCCTGGGATTCTCCAGGCAAGAACACTGGAGTGGGTTGCCATTTCCTTCTCCAATGCATGAAAGTGAAAAGTGAAAGTGAAGTCGCTCAGTCGTTCCCGACTCTTAGCGACCTCATGGACTACAGCCTACCAGGCTCCTCCATCCATGGGATTTTCCAGGCAAGAGTACTGGAGTGGGGTGCCATTGCCTTCTCTGAGTCCATGTGCACTTTATTTCTATTTCTCTTACACCATCTCTACCTCAGATCATCAGGCATTAGACCCCAGAGACTGGGGACACCCTGACCTTGAGGATTTGTTGAACATGTGTGATCTGGGTTTCATTCTAGATCTACCACATCTGCATGCATATTAAACCCTCCAAGTGATTCTCATTCATTCTAAAGTTTGAGAGACCCTGACAATCTAAAGCCCTTTGGTTGTGATTGTAGAGAGAAAACCAAGGTTGTGAAGTTTATCAGATGGCTCAACTATATACAGCTGTGTATGCAGTGTGCAATGATGTTTATTATCCAGCAATCCCTGGAGGTTTTCAAATGTGCAAATGTGGTCCACAAAGAATTGGCTCCCTGGGATAAGGTGAATTGTAACAGTGTATTGACTAACCTACTGTCATGGCATTCCATGTCAGAAGGACTCAGTGCGTTCAGAGTTTCAGGCTGGTGGACGGTGAATAAGGAAACCATTTGTGTGGAGACTTCATACCCAGAGGCCTCAATCTTTCCATACAGTTTATGCAGTGTCCTTACTTTTCCTACATTTAGATTCCAGTCCTGGAGAGTTTTTAAAATTTTTTTTTTAAACTGTGGGCCAAAAGAGTTTAATCTGCTCAGATCTGTAATAGATCAAACTTCCAGACAGTTTAAAAGGTGTACTTGGTTTCAAACAGAGCATAGAAAAATTTATCAAACCCAATTCATCCCTGTAAAGAACAGGACTGAAGTCCGTTTTATGGCTTCATACTGTGAGACAATGTCTGCTGGGCAAAAGCTCCAGGGGCTGGTTAAACAATCTTAATGTCATGAGAAATATCTGGGCTCTAATGGCACCCTGAGACGAGCCGGAAGGAGTCAATGACTATGTCTACAGGAAAACAAATGGGCTGCTTTCAAGGAGGATTTTGAGGTTCTCAGGCACAGTTATTCCTATCACCCCATGTTGCTGCTGTTCTCAGTGATCATGTCACTGTGGCTTATGTTACAATACCTTTGGCTGCCTCGGTCTAGATTCCCCATGGAGCAGCAAACTGCTCAAGGCAGCTGGCATACAATCAAATGCTCAAAGAGCCACTAAAAATGTAACCACTTGTAAATGTCAATGTTTTCCAAATAATTGTCTTCTCTTTGGTTCCAAATTTTGTGTGGTACAGTCATGTCACTTAGGAGTGGGCATCAGGGTATCTGATGGGACCACTCCTGTGGTTACTTGCTCTCTGTTTCTATAGGACTTCTTCATGAAGCAGTGGTAAAAGCCTGTGAACTGTGTAGTTTCACCCCACAAGCACCTCTTTGTTGCTGTTGTCCAGAGTATTCCTTCCTCTTGGGTTATCTGCAAGGAGTGACTGTTAACTTTTCATGTTAACTTCATGCCTTTGAAGTTCCAACAGAATCACCAGTGTTGGGAGGCAATCCTTTTCTTTCCAACAATGGTCCAGGCTGAGTTTTGTGGTACAAAAATAGTGTTTGTCATCTTTTTCCACTATTGACAAAAAAATGAGCATTTATCCTCCAGCAGCCAACAGTCAACAGTTTTCAAAAGACTGGTAAAATGCATGATATCTGTTTGTTTATATTTCCGGTTGAGAGTGCAGATGGATAACTCTTGGATTTTGGAATCAATGTACTTTCTAATGAAATATACGGTTCCATTTGTCAGGAATAGAAGAGTCAACCACCCAGTTTTGAATGTGGCAGTTGGCCTTTGATTGCTTTGAGTCAATGGAGGGAAGATGATGAGGGCTGGGTCCAGCTGGAGTGGGCTGTAGCTTCTTTCCCTGAAGCAGAGATCTGGCATGGTTGGGTCTTGGCTTTCACTTGCCAGGACAGTGTGTGTATTGAACAGAGGAGAGCTGTTGCATTAAATGAAGCTTCGCTCCATGGCAGGGCTGCCTTCTGCATGGCTTAGAGCCCCACAGAAAGTCTCCCTGCCATCTGGCTCCAGGGAGGGCCGGTGGGGAGTGCTTCTGCTGCATGAAACCTTAAGTCCATAGTCCAGATGAGATCTTCAAGGACCACTGACAGTTTGTGACACTTGAAGGGAAAGGAAGTAAAAAAACACAGACTTGCTCCTCCACCGCTTTGGAAAATACTAGTTAGGAGAACAGTAAAATATTTCAGAAGTGATCTTATACGACAAGATTAAGATGGATCATTTGTTGATTAGTTAGTGTGAAGTCATTTGATATATAAGATGTATGTGGTTGTGTTTGTACATCTGTCTATATACATGTGCGGTGCTTAGTCACTCATTTGTGTCCAGCTCTTTGCGACCCCATGGACTGTAGCCCACAAGGCTCCTCTGTCCATGGGGTTCTCCAGGCAAGGATACTGGAGTGGGTTGCCATTTCCTTCTCCAGGAGATCTTCCCAACCCAGGGATCGAACCTAGGTCTCCCACATTGCAGGAGGATTCTTTACCGTCTGAGCCACCAGGGAAGTATATAGAAGTCTGTATACGTATTTATAATGGCGCCCCACTCCAGCACTCTTGCCTGGAAAATCCCACGGATGGAGGAGCCTGGTGGGCCGCAGTCCATGGGGTCGCTAAAAGTCGGACAGTACTGAGTGACTTCACTTTCACTTTTCACTTTCATGCAATGGAGAAGGAAATGTCAACCCACTCCAGTGTTCTTGCCTGGAGAATCCCAGGGACGGGGGAGCCTGGTGGGCTGCCGTCTATGGGGTTGCACAGAGTCAGACACGAGTGAAGCGACTTAGCAACAGCAGCATGCACATATATTAACTTAAAAAGCACACACATATATTTGTTTGATCTGTTGATACAGATCCAAGGACTTTTAAAAAAATTTCTTGTTGGCTGATTGGAATCCTGATTGTCTTTCTTCCAGAAGGCGCCACCGGAAGTCATTTTTCATTTCTTTAAAATACAGTGAGAACTTACAGGGACTTGCAGAGCAACCTGAAGGTAGATTCCTTATGAAGTTTTACCTAATCTGATGACTATTTTAAAAATGTGACTCATCTCTATTCTAAAACAATCACCTTCACTTTATTACAGAAAAAAAATTATCTTTTTACACTCTCAATTTCAGTAATAGTTCCTTAATTTAGGTAGTTAAGAATACAGCTAGTATAAAGGGGTTGGGTACAAACTCAACTGACTCATGATAACCAAACAGCCCCTGGGATGGGAGGAGAAGAGAGCAGGAGGTAAGGAGTGTTCTGCAGCCAGAAGTAACATTGCTCAGCTTGCTTTGTAGAGCAAATGGAGAGCATTGGTTAATGAAGGGGCTTGGAGAAAAGAAAAGTCATTTAATAGATGTTCTGTTGTATTTAAGAGGAGAAAGCCAATGTCTTTCACCTATCTCTGTGATGGACCCACGACTTAGAAAAGTGGTGTGAAGGACCTTTCTTAGGGCTATGTAGACGTGATTCTAATTAGAACTGTAAACCTCGAGTGTATAAATTGTTGTAACTTCTCTGATGGACATAAGCCTGGTCAGCTAGGCGAGCACTAGGGTGTGAACTGAGTCAGGCTCCCATTCTTGGACCTCACTTGTCCAAGTCTTACTGGGAAAGTAGCCTATGGAATACCTTTGCCCTTCTATATATGAAAAAAATTGAGACTTGACAGCCACATGGAAAAAAAAAAGATATTAGTTGAAGAGCAGACCTGAGAACAACATCTGGTTTTGGTAAAGTCTGGCCTTTGTGCCCAGTTTTACAGTTAAGCTGACTGAAGTACCACAAGGTCATGACTCGTCTAGGGTCAGCTCGTCGGTCAATAGCTCAGTTGCTATCTGATCCCCAGACTCTCGTAACTTTCAACCCCATATTTTAGCTATTAAGCCACGTGGCCTGCTACAGAATATGCCACGAGACTTCCCAGATGTGCACCAAGAGAAATCCTTCCGTGACCCAGCTAGCATCAAGGCCCCTCCTGACATCCTGGTTATTAAACGTTCTTGGAGACCTCTCCTTCAGTGTAAGCGCATTAACCCGCGTGTCGTGAGGATTTCCCCAAATGACAGTGTTATAAGATTTTCTTATGAGGTCACTTCCTAGGAAGGCAGGGATTTAAAAGCTGCCACAACCAGCAGTGAAGCAAGCAACATGTGGCTTTGCTTTCTGTCATTTTGAGCTATAAAGAATTTATATAGATAAGATTTCTAAGACAGCTGATGTTAGCTTTTTGTTTGTTTATAGGCTTTGGTTTCACCTTGAAAACATCCTCTCTGAACATCAGAAGTGCATTTCATCCCTGAACGGTATATTAACTTCCAACATTTCTGACTTCCAGTCATAAGGATTTCAAAACCAATTGCGTATAGCACTGAAGCTTTTCACTTTTAATGGTGCATTCAGAAGGCCAGCTTTCCCCATTTTCTATGCTATCTCCATCCCATTAACTACTATCAGCTCTGATAGAAACCAACCTTTCGCCTTGAAAAAAAAAATGAACCACATTCTAAAGTTACATCTTGCCTCTTGAAGACAGTATTCATACTAAGAATATGTTGACAGCTGGTGTTTATTTTCCCCCAAACCATCACTCAAACTAGTCTTTTATTTCCATTAAGATTTGTTGGTGACTTTTCGCTTGGGCCTAAACAATGATGGGCCCCGTGTAGCTCAGTTGGTAAACGCATCTGCCTGCAGTGTGGGAGACCTGGGTTCAACTCCTGGGTCAGGAAGATCCCCTGGAGAGGGAAATGGCAACCCACTCCAGTATTCTTGCCTGAAGAATCCCACAGACAGAGGAGCCTGGCAGGCTACAGTTCATGGAAATCGCAAGAGTTAGACACGACTTGACACTTTCTTTCTTTCAATGCCACAAAATACAGGGCATTTTTTTCAGCAATGTCATGGAATTTTTATGGGACATTCTGTTTTTATATTAAAAAATTCCCACCTAATTTGTTAACTTAAAAAAAAAAGTTTATGAACTTGCTGGGACTTTTTTTTTTTAAAAACACAGATTGACTTCCTCATACTGTCCAACTCTGCATATGGTTGTCTGAAACAAATTTGCTAACTCTGGGTAATTTGGTATTTTGGTTCTCTAGAACATACTACCAATCTTGTGTAACCAGCGATTATCAGCAGGCCGTGTGACACCCAGAGATCAGGAACATGGCAGGAGAGATGTAGAAGCCAGGCTATGGGACGAAATGGGCCACCCCGCCAGGAGGCCTTAGAACTAACAGTTCAACTACATCCTTCAGGATGTGCTTCTCTTTTCCCAAGGTGGTTCTGAGAAGTCAGGATACCACCAATAGTCTCTGTTCCCAAATCTAACATAGGCTTCTTCATGGAAATCTAGTAGAGCCAAGGTGTGTCTGAGATAATATCCACAGACTGCTTCTGTCACTGCTTCACTCTGAGGCCTTGGAAAACCATTTCAGTTTCTGCTTCTGTCTTGTCCCATGGGTTATATTCTGGAAAAACATGACCTAAACTGAAATGATGAAAGTCAAATCTAAGTTTTTCATAGAAATGGTGTAAGAGGGAATTATGTCCATTTTAATAAGAAACACCACATTTCTTTCTTTCTTCCTTCCTCCCATTCCTCATTCTTTCCTTAAGAAATATTGAGTATCTGTTATGTGCAAGGCATCGAATACAGTGGGAAACAGTGCATCATGTGTCCTTTTAAGTCACCTATTGTTCAGTTGCTCAGTAGTGTCAGACTCTTTGCAACCCTATGAACTGCAGCACGCAGACTTCCCTGTCCTTCACTACCTCCCAGAGCTGGCTCAAACTCGTGTCCATTGAGTTGGTGGCGCCATCCAAGCATCTCATCTTCTATTGCTTTCTCCTCCTGCCTTCAATCTTCCCCAGCACCAGGGTCTTTTCCAGTCAGTCAGCTCTTTGCATCAGGTGGCCAAAGTATTGGAGTTTCAGCTTCAACATCAGTCCTTTCAATGAGTATTCAGGACTGATTTCCTTTAGGGTTGACTGGTTTGATCTTGCTGTCCAAGGGACTCTCAAGAGTCTTCTCCAACACCACAGTTTGAAAGCATCAATTTTTTGGCACTCAGCCTTCTTTATGGTCCAATTCTCACATCCATACATGACTACTAGAAAAGCCATAGCTTTGACTATACAGACCTTTGTTGGTAATGTCTCTGCTTTTTAATACACTATCTAGTTTTGTCATAGCTTTTCATCCAAGGAGCAAACTGTTTTCCATGAACAGTATGAAAAGTCTTTTGGACTCTGTGGGAGAGGGAGAGGGTGGGATGATTTGGGAGAATGGCACTGAAACATGTATAATATCATATAAGAAACGAATCGCCAGTCCAGGTTTGATGCAGGATACAGGATGCTTGGGGCTGGTGCACTGGGATGACCCAGAGGGATGGTACAGGGAGGGAGGTAGGAGGGGGGTTCAGGATGGGGAACACGTGTACACCCGTGGCGGA
>NW_011494958.1:777702-778655 GCF_000754665.1 Bison bison bison | reverse complement strand
CAAGGCAGCTGTCATCCACATGATGACTCAGCAATTCAGACCACTTTAATCTTTTTGTCTGTGAAGTCCATGTAAGACCTCCATGTTCTTGGATGAAAAGAGAATCTTAGCGTTGTGTAGAGGTTTTTCATGGCTTCAGGCTGAAAGTGACAAATATAGCATGTCTGCTCTCATTTCACTGGCTGGAAGTTTTCATGTGGCTGTGTGTGACTGCAGGGATCTTGGAGGGACAGTCTTCCGTGTGCCCAGAAAGAAGAGGACTAGATGTTGGTGAGCACTGATCATGGCTGCCATAGCCATGTTGTCCCCTCAAGCTTGCTAGACATCAACAGAATCCAAACGATGTGTGATCCAAATGAATCTATTAGACGCCTAAGTTTTCTGCCACTTGTAAAAGCTAACACAGTGAAACTGCTGCCATTGTGAAGTCCATTACTTTCTCTTTTTTTCATTTCTTGTTTCTGTAAGTTGTTTGAGATTCCTCAAATGAATTCCGCCTCTCATAGAAATTTTTCCTTTCTTGTTTGTCTATTATTCTGTTGTTTCAGACAGAGGAATGTTGCTCGAGTCCTTGGGTAGAGTCTAGATTTCTTTAGTTGCAGCCGTAGCCCCAACAACTAACGTACTTACTTATCAACACTTTCAAGTCTGAATTTCTTCAACCTGAATCTTCCATGCACTATTGTAAGAGCATTTAGAGTTGTGTGATGCAGTTGGCCTCAATAGGACTAGTGCACTTTTTCTGCACTCCCAACCTGGGTGTTGGACTGGTCTTTTCCCTGTACATCCTTTAAGGCTGCTTAGTGTCCAAAAGGAATGGCCAATTTAGGGATGATTGGGGCAGGTGTTTGCATCCAATATTTGTTTATTGCATTTCTAACACTCTTCATGGCTTTGTATAAACCCAGTTTCTGATATAGTTTTCCTTTTTCTAGTAAAACTCTTTTTAATAT
>NW_011494958.1:767564-777602 GCF_000754665.1 Bison bison bison | reverse complement strand
AATAAATTTAAATTAAAAAAAGAGAAAAGTCACACATTATAAATCTTTAAACAGTGTGTACAAATTAAACATTTGTATGCACTATTAAGCAAAATTAAGCAATTCAGTCATTAGCAATAATTATACCTAATTAAGTATTTAATCAAAGTACTTAATAAAGTTCTTTTTACTCTTCATCAATCCTACCATATTTTGATGGTAATCATTTGTACAGAATAAGAACACTTCCAAACAGGAACCCAACTTAATCATCAAAACATGTTTGTTGAATTAAGTGGTGACCATAGACTTCAGAAGGACTTATTTGGGACATTTTAAAAGAAATATATCATTTATTATTTTCCTGACTACATAATATTATTTCATTGCTGAAAAATTAGTAAATTCTAGAAAATGTGAGGAAGAAAATAAAAATCATTAATAATTCTGTTACCCAGAACTAGCTAGCGCCACTGATATTCTGATATATTTCTTTTGGCCTTGGTGATGTGTGTTTGTATATAAACAAAGAAAAAAGAGAAATATTGTCATATTTATTTATATAAAACAAAGCTGAGATCACATGGTCCATATTGATTTTAAACTTGTTTTTAAAATTTGATTAGTAAAGTATGATTTTTAGTGGACTACAGAATATGGCATCATGTGAATATACACATAAATTGGAGGCTATTTAAAATTTTTAACTGGTGTAAATAACTCTGATTATATTTTTTTGTTGTTTAAATTCATTTTCTAGTAAAAGTTTTATTGAAGTATAGTTGACTGGCAGTGTTTCAAGTGTATAACAAAGAGTTATCCTTACATATAAACCTTTGTGTACATCTTTGAATATTTCTTAGATAAATTCCTAGAAGAATTACTGAAGTTACTGACCCAAAGGAGATGATTACTTTTTAAAGCTCCTAATTTCCCTCCAGTGTATTTAAATTAGCAGTCAATGAAAATAATTGCGTCCTATATATTTTTTAATGTTGTATATGGAAATTTTAAATGATTATATTTTGGAAATATTTACACAGAAATTACGTTCTGATTATGGAAATGGCAATAGACATGATCTGAGAGAATGAATCTTGGAATATCTTTCAGTTAAGCTTACATGAGTACTGTTTACTTTTTAGTTGCTGAGTCATAGAGACTGACTTTGAAGGCCTTAAATTATATAGGCCAATATCTTACCAAAATGAGACTGTAATATTTCTTTTGTTTTTGGGGGGGACTGTGATATTTCTTTTAGAGGGTCATTTTGTTTGTGCTTGAACACTTCCAGGGACCAGGAGTTCACAATTTCACCAGGTAACCCTCATATTTAGTCTTTTCTTACGGTACTTAGGTTTTTTTTTTTTTTTTAACAATTTTTATTGGAGGATGATTGCCTTACAATATTGTTCTGGTTTCTGCCTTACGTCAACATGAATCAGCCACAGGTATACATACGGCCCCTGTCTCTTGAAGCTGCCTCCCATCTCTCTCCATCCCACCCCTCTGCTTATCTGCCTTTGGGTCCTTGGAGGTGATCCAAACAGACTTCATTGCCAGTGAACCACATTGTTGGTTTACATTTCCCAGAAGTCATGTGTGGTACATATTATCTTCAACCCATATTTAAAAATTTACAGTAAACTAGGGACAATTCTAAAAGAATCCAGCAAAATAATGGCACTAGATATAGGTCAGTTTCAAGTTACCTAATTATGGGGTACAGGACTATATTGGACCGTGTGCCTCTGCCTCCTAGAATGATGAATTTGCTATTAAGGGGAATGTCTTAGACTGTATATATTCCCTGAAATATAATCCTGTGATTGGGACACTGGGGATTGTATCATGGGGAGTTTCCTGGTATGCAGAATTCTTACAAGAAACACTATATTTGTAGGGTTGGCCAACATGATGCCTTCTTATTTATTATTTAGTATTACCATGATAAATAGTAACATTTATATAATACTTTTTATTTAAAATTATTGCACTAACATTATTTTCTACTTTGATTTCCCAAATAATCCTGTGAGGTAACTATAATATGTTCTTGCTATCCTTTTTCTTATTATTAGGTATAACTACATTTTCTCTACTTTGTGAATGAAGTCAATGTTTTGCCAAAAGTCACAGTTAACTTGAACTGAAATCAGTGCTGAAGTTCAGGAACAGAATTTCTGATTCCACATCTTGTACTCTCTTCACCTCTTAATTTAATATAGTACTTTGGTGGTTCATTGTTTCTTTTTTTTTTCCTTACAGATTAAAAAAAAATTAATTAATTGTTTGGCAGTGCTGGTCATTGGTGCTGCACACGGGCTTTCTCTAGCTGTGGTGAGCAGGGGCTTTTCCTTGTGGTCCGTGGGCTTCTCATTGCAGTGGCTTCCCTTGTTGCGGAGCACAGGCTCTAGGTGCGTGGACTTCAGTAGTTCTGGCTCGTGGGTTTAGTTGCTCTGGTGGAATCTTCCAGGACCAGGGATTGAACCCCTGTTCCCTACCTTGGCAGGCATATTCCTATCCACTATACCACCAGGAGAGTTCCGTTGTTTCTTAATGCTTATTGATTTTCATGATTTTACTATGAAGTCAACACCTAAGAGTTCTCTATGGGTCTTGCTGCTGCTGCTAAGTCACTTCAGTTGTGTTGCATTCAAAGCACCCTGTGGACTTGGGTCAGATGGAGTCTTTTTTTTAGGAGAAGAAATTTGCATTTGTATCCCATGTTCACATGGCCAAAACCAATTTTTTTTTTCAGACTAGTACAAATTTTATCAACAAGAGTGAATAAAGGTCAAAATCTTTCATTAGATTTGATTGCCTGTCACATTTATTGGGAGGAAGTAAAAAAATGTAGAAAAGCCTGTGACTGGCACATGGTGAGTATCTGCTGATACTGGGCACCTTCACTGTTGAGGAAGACAGGGCCAAGTTGGAGAGGGCAAAGATGACCCCTTTTGGGTCTAGTTAGTATTTATTTGTATCCATCTGCTGTTCATTTATAAACATTGACATCCAAAAGGTGGAAGAGAGGGAGAGCATAGATTTCTTGAGCCATGTACAACCTTTAGCTCCTTGAATGAGAAATGCCCGGGTGAAGATAAAGGTCATGTTGGAAGTGAAGTATCAAGACTTTCATTAGTCCATGAATCAGAATTTTATTTCAGTCTAACTCTTCATGCCGCACCCTAGGGTGTAGTAAAACAGAGTTCTAATCAAAACAACATAATGAAATATAATCTAAAAAAAAAACGTTTATAGCTGAGCCTTCAAAACAGATGTGTTTTGTTATTTTAATAATAAAAGTGTCTAACCAACAAGCTTCTTTTGTAGGTCAGTATGATCTGTAAGATGCATTTTTTTTCAGAACTTCAAGCAGTCCTGTGGTTAGAAAGGCATTTAAAGGTCACATAAATAGAATGAAAATGGAACTTGGAAAGCTTTCAAGTTAGGAGCAGTGTAGGTAGAGATAACATTAACTTTCTTAGGCGTCACTATGTAATTTTTTCTATGTGGACGGACTGATTGAACTCAGTGAATTTGTTGATTCGGTTAATCAGTAAGTATTAAGTGGTGGCTATGTGTCAAGAACATTATTAGATCTTGTACCTGATGTGGTCCTTTACCGCCACAAGTGGACAAGAACAGTCAGGAAGTAAAAGGCTAATTGTCAACTGAAACACATACGTCATATGATTGCACTAAGCTGTTTGCACAATCCCATGTTCTCAGGCACATTGCCTCCCAGAAAATGTTTCAGCTAGGTTTAACTGTGAAGATTTAAGTATCTAATTCGAGAATTATAAAGAAATTAGAAGTTTAGATCCTATATTTCTCAATTATTGTGCATGTTACTCAGCTTTTAAAAGCAAAGAATTATCAGCAGTGGTAGTCACCATATCAGTGGAAATTGTTTTATGGAACTGGTGTCTTTATTATTTTAAAATCCCATGACACTAACATTTATAAGATAAACAGCTTTCATAGATGAAAAATGTATTAATAGCCGACAATTAAAAAAACTGACAATAGCATATATTTATTTATGCAAATTTATTTAATATTCTGAAGTTTGGCTCTAAACCTTTGTCACATTCAAAGTCTAGGGTTTCTCCTGAATCATTTTTAGTATCTGCAGTGATGCATAATATCATGATAATGTATGGCTTTCTCTAACCCATATTCCTGCTCTGTATCTTCTTAGCACTTGGAGAGAGTTTCTGGCTACTATACCTTGGAGACATATTGAAGTATACTATGTTTAAATGAACATATGTTGTTTCACTTTTTCCTTATTTGATTAATAATCTCTGGAAGGTAGATAACCTGACACTTCTGATAGGTAGATATTTGGAACCGAAGAGAGGATCCTTTGTGGATTCACAATAATGTTTCCTAGCTCTGAAAACTCTGTTATCTTTCCCAAGAGATTTGGCTACATTCTTATAGGCGATGGGCTTCCCTGGTGGTGCTAGTGGTAAAAATGCATCTGCCAGTATAGGAGATGTGAGAGACATACGTTCGATCCCTGGGTCATGAAGATCTCCTGGAGGAGGGCATGGCAACCCCCTCCAGTATTCTTGCCTAGAGACTCCCGTGGACAGAGGAGCCTGGTGGGCTACAGTCCATAGGATCTCAAAGAGTTGGACATGACTGAAGCGACTTAGCATGTACATGCATTTAGGTGATAACAAGTTGTAACACTAGTTGCAACAGTAACTTGCACATGGGAAATTTCTTTTGACTTAGATTCCAAAATTAACCTTTATTTCAGAAATGTTAAAATATGAAAAAGATGATCTTAGAATCAAGGAAATAGAGCAATTAAAGCAGAGGTGGCCATGTTGCTTCCTAGGAACTTGACCAACTGGGCAAAAGAGTTGGTGAATTTAGTCTGTTCTTGCATGATGTCTGATAACCTTTTAGCCACATTGATTCCTCTGAGGGTGAATGTGTATGTTTATGGTTGACTGCTTTGATATATTCCATTTCAATTTCAAAATACCAGAAGCCAAGAGTGACTAAACCAATTTTATCAGTTGTTCACAAGAACACAGAAACCAAATGAAGATCTAGAAAGAATAAGACGTTTAAAGAAATTATGTTTTTCTGTTAACATTAATGTTAAAAAATAGCACTGAAACAAAACCAAAACACAATTCCTTCTCTTCCTAAGAAAAAATTCAACACTCACACTCATAGCTTTTAAAAAATACGATGGTTATTAAATAAAAAGTATGTTTAATTTTTTTTACAGCATTGATAGTCTTCCAAAAAATATATATAGCTACTAAAATAAAAAGAAAGAAAATCAACAGGTATTATTTCTGATGCTTGATACAAATAGTGTGTAGATAGAACCAAATGCGGCTGGCTAGTTCTTTAGCAATGACAAATTAATTATCAGTTTGAAAAGGAATTTATATATGTATAAATTATAAAAGCGCTGGGCCTTTATTTCTAGTTGTGGTGAGCAGGAGCTACTCTTCACTGTGGTGTGTGGGCTTCTCACTGCAGTGGCTTCTTCTCGTTTTGCCATCTATCTTTCCCAGCATCAGAGTCTTTTCCAATGAGTTGGCTCTTCTCATCAGGTGGCCAAAGTATTAGAGTTTCAGCCTCAGCATCAGTCCTTCCGATGAATATTCAGGGTTGATTTATTTAGGATTGACTGATTTGATTTCCTTGCAGTCCAAGGAACCCTCAAGAGTCTTCTCCAGCACCACAATTCAAAAGCATCAATTCTTTGGCGCTCAACCTTCTTTATCTTTCAACTCTCACATCCATACATGACTACTGGAGAAACCATAGCTTTGACGATACAGACTTTTGTCGGCAAAATGATGTCTCTGCTTTTTAATAATACGCTGTCTAGGATTATCATACATACACACACACTTTGTATGGTTTTCATTCTAAAATTTACAGAAAAGTTATAAGCATAATGCAAAGAACCTTTTCCTAATCCTTTTGAGAGAAAATTACTTATGTGATTCCTGATCATTTTTGAATTCTGTTTGGTATATTTCCTAAAAATAAGAACAGTTTTGTACATGTCCTTAATATAATTATCAAGATCAGAAAATTAACATTGATACATTACTACTGTATAATTTGAAGAAGCCATTCAAGTTTGTTAATTGTCCCGATAATATATTTCTATATAACAGAAGGATTCAGTTCAGAATGCAGGAAAGAAGTCTCTGCCACTGACAGAGGGTTGGGATGGAACCGAAGCAGCCCAGAGGAGGGTGCCAGAGTGTGAGCAGGGGAAGGAGGGCATCCAAGAGGTGGGGCAGGAGGGAAACCCGATGAAGGTGCCCACTCCCAAGTGGGGTGAAAAGGGCATCCTCATAGAGACATGTTAAAAGATAAAAAATGTCATCTTAAAGGGGCACCCAGTAGTAAAAGCAAGGAAAAAATGAAACATCAAACAAATGATACTAACAGATGATAACCAGCTGAATAAAGTAGAAAACCATTAATCCATCCCAACATAAATAAATACATTGATTGAAGTCTGATTGGGAATGTGAAAGTTTCAAAGTCTCCAAGTACCTTACCACAAAGTACTTGCTATTTACAAAAGAAAAATGAGTAACTTTAGTGAAGACTGGTAGATACTATCGTAATCAAGACATCAATTTGTTATCAGTAATGTGAGAAATTGAAATTTGCACCATCTGATATGATGTAATGAGAAGAACAGTGTCACTTGTCTGGTATTTCTGCCAAAGATGCATATCTTGAATGTAATCATGGGGAATTATCAGATAAATCCAGACTGATGGGCATTCTACAGAATAACTGGTCTGTAATCTTCAAAAGTGTCAAGATGATGAAGGTCAAGAAAAGAATGAGAAACTTTTCCAGACTGAAGGAAACAAAAAATATATGACAGCTAAATATAACACAAGATTGCCGGAATTTCTTATCTGGCCTCTGATCAATTCTATTGATGAAGGTGTACAAGAACCCTGGTTGGTAACTTGAGCTTTCATCTTGGGACCAAACCATCTGGTTCACCTGCTGACCCACTTTTGCTTCCTCTTTTGATGGATGACTCCATTGATTGGACTAGGGATGGCCACCTAACTAAAGTTGAGCCAATCAGATTCTTGCTTGAGAATGTTTTTAAAATGAGGATGCCAAGAAAGCTATCATTTGGTGGAGCTACTAAGGCCAAGACAGATGAAGAAATATTGATGGACAATTTGGGGTGCTGGGACTGATGAGAAAACAGCAGAAGACTGGAACTATGCAGTCTTCTTTGGGAGGATCAGATTCTATGGGAGAATCAGAGATGAGCACTCAAATGGTTCCAGGATGTTGAGTACTTCATTTCCAAATGGAAATTCCAGTTAATTGAACATATATTCCATTGACATCAATGTTATTCGTTGTTCAGTCTCTAAGTTGTGTCTGACTCTTTGTGACCCCATGGACTGACTGCAGCATGCCAGGCTTCCCTGTCCCTCACTATCTCCTGGAGTTTGCTCAAACTCATGTCTATCGAATTGGTGAGACCATCCAACCATCTCATCCTCTGTCACCCCTTTCTCCTCCAGCCCTCTATCTTTGCCAGCATCAGGGTCTTTTTCAATGATTCAGATCTTCGAATCAGGTGGTCAAAAGATTGGAGTTTCAACTTCAGCATCAGTCCTTCCAGTGAATATTCAGAGTTGATTTCCTTTAGGATTAACTTGTTTGAACTCCTTGCTTTCTGAGGGATTCTCAAAAGTCTTCTCCAGCTCCACAATTTGAAAGCATCAATTCTTTGGCACTCAGCCTTCTTTATGGTCCAACTCTCACATCCATACATGATTCCTGCAAAAACTATAGCTTTGCCATCAGTGGGTATTTATTAATTGCCTTCTAAGTGCCTAAGGCTGGTTTTGCACGGATCTCAACTATACTTCATGCTTCCTTGGGGTTTGGAGAGACTGCTGCATCGTTTAATAAGTACTCCAGCTTGAACGGGTTTTTATGTCTTGCAGATAATTGTGCACAAGACAAGGCTGTGTTTAGACTGGGCTCCTCCAGGAAAGAGGAAGTTTAGTGTTCATTCCTGTCAGCTGGTGCACTCTTGGTTGCAGGTAACACAAAAGTCTACCCAGCTAGCTAAAACAAACAAAAACCAACCGATTCATATAACTGAAAAGGACCAGCTTCAGGGGAGATTTCATCTAGTGGCTCAAATGAGGTCAACATTTCACCCCCAGGCTCCACATGATACTCAACCTGGCTTCTCTTCCCACCTCCACAGCTCTGATCTTCCCTCTCTGTGTTAACAAAATAGGTGTAAGGATCATAGACCATCTTGTACATTCCAGAGAGTTGAGAAGCTTTCAATCTTGGGGTTGATTTTGTATTGACTTCAACTGGGTCACATATTTATCCTCTAGCCTAGTGTCCCTCAATGTTGGTAATACTGGCATTTAGGGCCAAATCACTCTTTGCTGTAGAAGGTTGTCCTTTGCATTGTAGGATGTTTAACAGCATCCCTGACCTCCACCCACTAGATGCCAGCAGCATCCACTCTTCCATAGTGATAACCAAAAATGTTTCCAGATGTTGCCAATTGCCAAGCAATGAAAACTTGCTTTTGAACATCACGGCACTAGCCAATCACTACGGCAATGGGATATAGAATGTGTTGATTTCTCATCTGCGTACAAGTTGGTGGAATGGCAGCCTTCAATGACCCAGCTAAGCCACTCCTGTCCCTAAACCTACAGGAGGATGCCAAATTTAAAAAGGAGGTGGCTCAGGTTTGCTTACCACCATCACTTTATGAAACCCAGATCTGAGTATATTTCTTCCAGTTTGGCACTGTTACAAAATTCAGACTGTCCAGGGGTAAAAAAGACTGGAAGTAGCAAAGGCTATGGCTTTGTGGAGTTTGAGTCTGAAGATGTTGCCAAAATAGCTGCTGAAACAATGAACAGCTACCTTTTTGGTGAAAGACTCTTGAAGTGTCATTTTATACCACCTGAAAAGATACATGAAGAACTTTTTGAGAGTGGCATATACTATTTAAAAGGTCATCATATCCAGCAGTGAAATGGTACAATCAGAATCAGTCGCTTCTTTAAAAGCTATGGATGGAGGAGTGGTTTAAAACGGAGGAAAAATTACTCAGGAAGAGACTGGCTAAAAAGAGAATTGATTATAGTTTCCCTTCATTGGTTAAGGTCTTACATAAAAATGAGGAAAATGCTCGAACACTGGTCCTTGAAATTCCAGAAAGCACCAGGTTGTATGTAAGAAGAAAGCAGCTTCAGTCACTCCTAACACTCCTGAGAAGGCTGTGGATAGCCAGGGTCCCACACCAATTTGTACACCAACATTTTTGGAAAAACAAAAATCTGAAGTGGCTAAAATGAATGATGATGATAAAGATAATGAAATAGTTTTCAAACAGCCCATATCTGGTGAAAAAGAAGAAACACAAGAGATTCAACCACCTACAAGTTCAAGGAAACAAAGAAGAAAAAACAGTCAGTGGTTTTGAATGTATTGTGTATAGCTCTTTTGAAAAGATGATTTTACTATGAAGACTGATTCTTTATATTTAACTAGAGAGTGATGGGACTTTCTTGTGAAGCCTGGTGCCCACCCTTCTCCTGATTGGCATCTTCCTCTATGCCATGAGGTGGGGTCTGATGGGGGCTGGGCATGGTGGGCGAGGAGGGGGCCTCTTTGGCATTGGTGAGACAATAGCCAAGACCATCAAGGATGACATCGGTGTGCGGTTTGCAGACGTGGCTGGTTGCGAAGAGGCCAAGCTGGAGATCACGGAGTTTGTGAATTCCCTGAAGAACTCCAAACAGTACCAGGACCTTGGGGCCAAAATTCCAGAGGGACCCCTGCTCACAGGTCCTCCTGGTACTGGCAAGACGCTTCTCCCCAAGGCAATCGTGGGGGAGGCTGGTGTGCCCTTCATCACCGTGAATGGGTCTGAGTTCCTGGAGATGTTTGTTGGTGTTGGCCCAGCTTGGGTTCATGACATGTTTGCAGTGGCCCGGAAAAATGCTCCCTGTATCTTGTTTGTTGATG
>NW_011494958.1:766680-767464 GCF_000754665.1 Bison bison bison | reverse complement strand
AAAACCAATACAATATTGTAAAGTAATTAGCCTCCAATTAAAATAAATAAATTTAAATTAAAAAAAGAGAAAAGTCACACATTATAAATCTTTAAACAGTGTGTACAAATTAAACATTTGTATGCACTATTAAGCAAAATTAAGCAATTCAGTCATTAGCAATAATTATACCTAATTAAGTATTTAATCAAAGTACTTAATAAAGTTCTTTTTACTCTTCATCAATCCTACCATATTTTGATGGTAATCATTTGTACAGAATAAGAACACTTCCAAACAGGAACCCAACTTAATCATCAAAACATGTTTGTTGAATTAAGTGGTGACCATAGACTTCAGAAGGACTTATTTGGGACATTTTAAAAGAAATATATCATTTATTATTTTCCTGACTACATAATATTATTTCATTGCTGAAAAATTAGTAAATTCTAGAAAATGTGAGGAAGAAAATAAAAATCATTAATAATTCTGTTACCCAGAACTAGCTAGCGCCACTGATATTCTGATATATTTCTTTTGGCCTTGGTGATGTGTGTTTGTATATAAACAAAGAAAAAAGAGAAATATTGTCATATTTATTTATATAAAACAAAGCTGAGATCACATGGTCCATATTGATTTTAAACTTGTTTTTAAAATTTGATTAGTAAAGTATGATTTTTAGTGGACTACAGAATATGGCATCATGTGAATATACACATAAATTGGAGGCTATTTAAAATTTTTAACTGGTGTAAATAACTCTGATTATATTTTTTTGTTGTTTAAATTCATTTTCTAG
>NW_011494958.1:765395-766580 GCF_000754665.1 Bison bison bison | reverse complement strand
CAGAGTGGGACACGACTGACATGACTTAGCAGTAGCACCCTGGGAAGAGGAAAAGTGCAGGGAGGACAAAATACTGCTATCCCCAAATATAACCCACTGCATAAATTATTAATAAGTCAGTTCAAAACCTGGCATATAATAGGTGTGCAATTAAAGTTTTTTTAAAATAAATAAATGAAAACCTCCCTTACACCACTTAACCTTTTTGGAATGAGTGTTTTATAGTATTATACTTCTGTCTTGCTTTTTAATTGGGGATATTTTATAATGAAGATGGTCTTTGAGCATTGTATTTTCCCAAGCAAGAATTTGAGAAACATCAGAAGAGTACGTATTTCTTCAGTTTTGAAACCTTGTGCCAAATATGCTCCTAGACCATGGTGCTCTTCTTTATCAATAGATTTAGTTAGTTCAGTAATTCATTTAGAATAGCTCTTTCTCTCTTGATCTATTTTACCCTGAAGAATTCTTTATGAGGCTGGCCAGGCTATTACCATGGAGAGTTTCATGAGGTGACAATCAGTGCTCTGAAAACCTGCCTTGATCTATGAGCAGTGTCGGTATACTCTGCCTGACACAGTGCTCTGGGATCTGTCTTTACTTTCCTCTGAGCTTGTTGCACCCATAGAGTCTACTTTTCACAAGAAGTCAAGAATGCATTGTTCCATCTCCATGATGAGAGGCAGATCTTCAAACAAAAAAAGAAAACCTCTGCATTTTGAAAGACCAAATAGGTTGGCACTTAAAAGGGAATTCTAGTTGGTTAATTTAGGGTGCTGAGAAAAACATCCAGCATAAACACGCTATCTGGCAGTGGGCCCACAACATTTTCAACTGGTTGTGAAATGGAGAGATTTTCATCACGTTGGGGACTTTGCTTTTCATTATCATGTCCTCTGACACAGGAGAATAAGTGAGGATGCACAGATTGGTCATGGTATCATGACTACAGTCATGAGCATGATCAATGCCAGTTGTAGCAGAACCAGAGATGGCCTCATGCTTGCTGACATATTTGAAGTAAAAACAACTGAACAAAAATTTTAAAATGTTTTCCCTAAAGGTCATTTTGTTCTTTTTGATTTTTGCCTTCTGATTTTTTTCCCCTTTTGTGTCTGAGAAGATATTCTGAAAATGTGAAGAGACTTTAGCTAAAAGAAGGCTTTAGAAAGTTGTCAATTTTTG
>NW_011494958.1:764770-765295 GCF_000754665.1 Bison bison bison | reverse complement strand
ATGAGATTGATGCAATTGGCCAGAAGCGTGGCTGTAGGCACTTTGGAGGCCGGAGTGAGCGGAACACCCTGAACCAGCTGCTCGTGGAGATGGACGGATTCAACTCTACCACGAATGTCATCGTGCTGGCCAGCACCAACCGTCCCCACGTCCTTGACCCAGCCCTGATGCGGCCGGGCCGCTTCGACCATCAGATTTACACTGGCCCCCCGGACATCAAAGGCAGGTCGTCTATCTTCAGGGTCCACCTGCGTCCACTCAAGTTGGACGAGAGCCTCAGCAAGGATGCCCTGGCGAGGAAGCTTGCGGCCCTCACTCCAGGCTTCACAGGTGCTGATATTTCTAATGTTTGCAACGAAACCGCCCTGATTGCCACCCGCCACCTAAACCCCTGTATCGGGGAGAAGCACTTCGAGCAGGCCATCCAGAGGGTCATTGGAGGCCTTGAGAAGAAGACACAGGTCCTGCAGCCCTGTGAGAAGATGATGGTGGTCTACCACGAGGCTGGCCATGAGGTGGTGGGCT
>NW_011494958.1:758366-764670 GCF_000754665.1 Bison bison bison | reverse complement strand
ACCACGGGGGCCCAGGATGACCTGAGGAAGGTCACCCAGAGCGCCTAGGCTCAGATCATGCAGTTCGGGATGAGCGAGAAGCTGGGCCAGGTGTCCTTCGACCTCCCGTGGCCAGGAGAGGCACTGGTGGAGAAGCCATTCAGCGAGGCCATGGCCCAGCTCATAGACAAGGAGGTGCGGTGGCTCATTGGCTCCGCGCTTGCATGCACTCTGGACCTGCTCATATGCTACTGTGAGCAGGTGGACAAGGTGGACAAGCTGGGCAGGCGGCTGCTGAAGAAGGAGGTGCTGGAGCGGGCTGACATGGTGGAGCTGCTTGGGCCGCGGCCGTTCGCTGAGAAGATCACTTACGAGGAGCTCGTGGAGGGCACGGGAGGCCTGGAGGAGGACACGGCCCTTCCCGAGGGTCTGCAGGGCTGGCATGGGGGGCCCGCTGCAGGAGAGCCCAGCCTGGCGCCTCTGCCTGGAGAGCAGCCTCTGGGACCCCCAGGAAGCAAATTAAAGCACATGCAACCTGAAGCAATGGCACCCTACTCCAGTACTCTTGCCTGGAAAATCCCACGGACAGAGGAGCCTGGTGGGCTGCAGTCCATGGGGTCGCAAAGAGTCAGACACGACTGAGCGACTTCACTTTCACTTTTCACTTTCACACATTGGAGAAGGAAATGGCAACCCACTCCAGTGTTCTTGCCTGGAGAATCCCAGGGACGGGGGAGCCTGCTGGGCTGCCGTCTATGGGGTCACATGGAGTCAGACACGACTGAAGCGACTTAGCAGTAGCAGCAGCAGTAGAATGCAACCAGTAACAAGATGGTTGGAGAAGAAACTGTCAATTCAAGTCAGTGAGGAAAGCAGTCAGTGACTTTGGCTTTCCTGTGCTTGCTGAAATGCAGGGGTGTGTACCAGCTTACAGCAGTCAGGCTTTCACTGCCTCTTGTCCTGTCTCTAGTTTTCTTTGCAGTTTTCACAGCTGCTTTTAGTTACTCTGCCTGAATGCTGCTGCTGCTGCTGCTAAGTCGCTTCAGTCGTGTCCGACTCTGTGACCCCATAGACGGCAGCTGAATAGAAGGTCCCTATTAACTGCTGGTTTAAGTACTAAACTGTAGCCTCTGTTGTTACCATCAAATAAAGAAAATCTTGCTTGACAACATCTAAATAGTTCTCTGTTAGACCAAGCACGTTTAACCCATAAGATGGCTGAAACTAGAACTTAAATCCTATGGGGAGTGAGAAGGAGGTGTCAGTACTAACAGAGACTCATTTACGTATATATGATTGTCGGGAGCCAACACGGGAGTCCCCACCCATAACAAGGTTATGTGGGAGAGTTCTGGCGGGCAATGTAAATTAGTTTGCAGTGGGCTAGTGTGGATAACGGGATGGAATTCCAGGTGAGCTATTTCAAATCCTAAAAGATGATGCTGTGAAAGTGCTGCACTCAATATGCCAGCAAATTTGGAAAACTCATCAGTGGCCACAGGACTGGAAAAGGTCAGTTTTCATTCCAATCCCAAAGAAAGTCAATGCCAAAGAATCTTCAAATTACTGCACAACTGCACTCATCTCATACGGTAGCAAAGTAATGCTCAAAATTCTCCAAGCCAGGCTTCAGCAGTATGTGAACCATGAACTTCCAGATGTTAAAGCTGGATTTAGAAAGGGAGAGGAATCAGAGATCAAATTGCCATCATCCTCTGAGTAATTGAAAAGCAAGAGAGTTCCAGAAAAACATCTACTTCTGCTTTACTGACTACACCAAAGCCTTTGACCATGTGGATCACAATAAACTGTGGAAAATTCTGAAAGAGATGGGAATACCAGACCACCTTACCTGTCTCCTGAGAAATCTGTATGCAGGTCAAGAAGCAACAGTTAGAACTGTATATGGAAGAACAGACTGGTTCCAAATAGGGGAAGGAGTACAACAAGACTGTATATTGTCACCCTGCTTATTTAACTTCTATGCAGAGTACATCATGTGAAATGCTGGGCTGGATGAAGCACAAGCTGGAGTCAAGATTGCTGGGAGAAATATCAACAACCTCAAATACATAGGTGACACCAACTTTATGGCAGAAAGTGAAGAAGATCTAAAGAGCCTCTTGATGAAAGTGAAAGAGGAGAGTAAAAAAGTTGGCTTAAAATTCAACATTCAAAAACTAACATCATGGCATCCAGTCCCATCTCATCATAGCAAATAGATGGAGAAACTACGGAAACAGTGAGAGACTTTATTTCTTTGGGCTTCAAAATCACTGCAGATGGTGACTGCAGCCATGAAATCAAAAGACGCTTGCTCCTTGGAAGAAAAGCTATTACCAACCTAGACAGCATATTATAAAGCAGAGACATTACTTTGCCAACAAAGGTCTGTCTAGTCAAAGCTATGGTTTTTCCAGTAGTCATGTATGGATGTGAGAGTTGGACTATAAAGAAAGCTGAGCACCAAAGAACTGATGCTTTTGAACTGTGGTATTGAAGAAGACTCTTGAGAGTCCCGCAGACTGCAAAGAGATCAAACCAGTCCATCCTAAAGGAAATCAGTCCTGAATATTCATTGAAAGGACTGATGCTGAAAATGAAACTCCAATAATTTGGCCACCTGATGTGAAGAACTGACTCTTTTGAAAAGACCCTGATGCTGGGAAAGATTGAAGGTGGGAGGAGAAGGGGATGACAGAGGATGAGATGGTTGGATGGCATCACCGACTCGATGGACATGAGTTTGAATAAGGTCTGGGAGTTGGTAAAGGACAGGGAATCCTGGCATGCTGCAGTCCTTGGGTCTCGGGGTTGCAAAGAGTTGGACATGACTGAGTGACTGAACTGAACATGGATTAATTAATAACTACCATCTTTTATCAGTATCATCAATCTGGAATTTGGTTTCAAGATTCATGCAGTGACCACCAAATAAACTTTTTCTGTGTTTTTTTTTTTTTTGTATGCCAGGGCAACTTGCTATCTTGAAATAAAATTGTTGGGTTTTGCCTCTCAACAATCTTTAAGTTTTTGACACCTTTGATAGTGCATCAGCTAATTCAGCTTTACCACCAAAAAGAAAAAAAGAATGTGCTTATTTCTTAAAGCAATCAGTCTCTGCTCTGGAACTGGGGGGTGGGGTATATTTAAGGGTTATCAGTTTTGTGGAAGCAGGAATTCTGTGGAAACAACTACTAAACAGTCACTCCGCCTCCTTTGATTCATGTTTCAGTTGTTGCTCAGTTGCTAAGTTCTCTGTCTGACTCCTTGAGAACCCCATGGACTGCAGCATGCCAGGCTTCCCTGTCCTTCACTGTCTCCTGGAGTTTGCTCAAATTCATGTCCATCGAGTCAGTGATGCCATCCAACCATCTCATCCTCTGTCACCCCCTTCTCCTCCTGCCCTCAATCTTTCCAGCGTCAGGGTCTTTTCCAGTGAGTTTGCTCTTCGCATCAGGTGGCCAAGTATTGGAACTTCAGCTTCAACATCAGTTCTTCCAATGAATATTCAGGGTTGATTTCCTTTGGAATTGACTGATTTGATCTCCTTGCTGTCCAAGGGACTCTCAAGAGTCTTCCCTAACACCACAGTTCAAAAGTATCAGTTCTTCGGTGTTCAGCCTTCCTTATGGTCCAACTCTCACATCCATACATGACTACGGGAAAAACCATAGCTTTGACTATAGGGACCTTTACTGGCAAAGTGATGTCTCTGCTTTTTAATACACTGTCTAGGTTTGTCATAGCTTTTCTTCCATGTTTCAGTAAGTTTCTATTTTTCATTTCTGAGTAGTATTCCACTATAAGGATATATCACAGTTTGTTTAACCCTTTACTTATTGAAGGACATCGGCATTGTGACCAGTTTCTGGCAGTTTTAAATATGGCTGTCATAAACATTTCATGGATAGGTTTTTGTGTGGATGTATGTTTTCATTTCCTAGGAAAAATATGTAGAAGTGGAATTATTGGCCCATATGGTAAAGATGTTTAACTTTATAAGAAACTTCCACATTGTTTTCAAGAGAGGCTATATGCAATTTTGCATTTACAACAATGTCTGAAACCTCCAGTTCCACATCCTCATTGGCACTTGGTATCGTCAAGTTTTGTTATTGTTGTTGTTTTGTTTTTATCTTTTGCCATTTTATTAGATGCACTGCTGCTGCTGCTGCTCAGTCGCTTCAGTCGTGTCCGACTCTGTGCGACCCCATAGACGGCAGCCCACCAGGCTCCGCCGTCCCTGGGATTCTCCAGGCAAGAACACTGGAGTGGGTTGCCATTTCCTTCTCCAAATTCGTGAAAGTGAAAAGTGAATGTGAGGTCACTCAGTTGTGTCCGACTCTTAGCGACCCCATGGCCTGCAGCCTACCAGGCTCCTCCATCCATGGGATTTTCCAGGCAAGAGTACTGGAGTGGGGTGCCATTGTCTTCTCTGATTAGATGCACAGATGTATCTAATTGAGGTTTTTATATGCATTTCCCTAATGGCTAATGATTTGATCATATTTTCATGTATTTATTTGCCATCTGTATATCCTCTTTAGTGAAATGTTTGTCTTGTGTGTTTTGTCCATTTAAAAAAATTAGTTTATTTTATTTTTGGCTGCACTGGGTCTTCCTTTGGCTGCATGTGGGCTTTCTCTAGTTGTAGTGAGCAGGGGCTACACTCTAGCTGTGCTGTGAGGCTTCTCATAGTGGTGGTCCCTCTTGTGTGGAGCGTAGGCTCTAGGGCATGCAGGCTTAGTTGCCTCATGGCGTGTGGGATTTTCCAGGATCAGAGATCAAACCAGTGTTCTCTGCATTACAAGGGGGATTCTTAACCACTGGACCACTAGGGAAGTCCCTGTTTTGTCCATTTTTAAGCTGGAATCAAGATTGCTGGGAGAAATATCAATAATCCCAGTCCATCCTAAAAGAGATCAGTCCTGGGTGTTCACTGGAAGGACTGATGTTGAAGTTGAAACTCCAGTATTTTGGCTACCTGATGCAAACAGCTGACTCATTTGAAAAGACCCTGATGCTGGGAAAGATTGAGGGCAGGAGGAGAAGGGGATGGCAGAGGATGAGATGGTTGGATGGCATCACCGACTCGATGGACATGGGTTTGGGTGAACTCCGGGAGTTGGTGGTGGACAGGGAGGCCTGGTGTGCTGTGGTTCATGGGGTCACAAAGAGTTGGACACAACTAAGCGACTGAACTGAACCCAACTGAAGACTTTTTTTGTTTTCTTACTGTTGATTTTTGGAGTTCTCTATATGTTCTAGATAACAATCTTTTGTCAGATATTTGCAAATATCTTTATTTCAAATGTCTTAACTTTTCACTCTTCTAACTGTATCTTTTATAACGCAGACATTTCTAGTTTTACTAAAGCCCAGTCAAAATGCTTTTTCTTTTATGTTTTGCTAGGAATTCCTTGCCTTATTTTATGAGATTGACTTCAATACAATATTGAATAGATGTGGTGAAAGGAGACATCCTGGTCTTGTTTTACATTTTAGAGGGAAAACATTAAATCTTTCACCATTAAGTAAAGTGTTAGCTGTAGGTTTTGGGTAGAAGTATATCAAGTTGTGGAAGTCTCTTATTACTAGTGTACTAATAGTGATGGATTTTGTCAAGTGCTTTTTCTGTGTCAATATATAAGTTTTCTTCTTTAGTTTGATAATATGGTAGATTACATTGATTGATTTTTTAAATTGAAATATAATTCAAATACTATAAAATTCACATATTTAAAGTGCACCATTCAGGGGATTGTAGTATATTTACAAGATTATGCCATCAGTACCACTATCTATTTTTAGTTTTCTCATTGCTTTTTTAGGGGTTTCCCTGGTGGCTCAAACTGTAAAGAATCTGCCTGAAATGCTGGCGATCTGGGTTTTATCCCTGGGTCAGGAAGATCCCCTGGAGGAGGGCATGGCAACCCACTCTAGTATTCTTGCCTGGAGAATTCCATGGACAGAGGAGCCTGGTGAGCTACAGTCCATGGGATCGCAAAGAGTCAGACATGACTGAGGGACTAACACTTTCACTTTCATTACTTTATGGAGGAGGGAATTTTTGAAGGCATCGTTCTGACACTGATTGGTTTTTAATTGTTGGATTTATGAGTTTGGAGTTCAGACGGCATGGTTGCATTTCTTTTCCATGGGGATGGTCTTAATCCCTGTCTCCTGTACAATGTCATGAACCTCCATCCATAGTTCATCAGGCACTCTATCAGATCTAGTCCCTTAAATCTATTTCTCACTTCCACTGTATAATCATAAGGGATTTGATTTAGGTCATACCTGAATGGTCTAGTGGTTTTCC
>NW_011494958.1:757025-757605 GCF_000754665.1 Bison bison bison | reverse complement strand
AGCTAGTTTTAGAAAAGGCAGAGGAACCAGAGATCAAATTGCCAACATCTGCTGGATCATCGAAAAAGCAAGAGAGTTCCAGAAAATCATCTATTTCTGCTTTATTGACTATACCAATGCTTTGACTGCCTGGATCACAATAAACTGTGGAAAATTCCAAAAGAGATGGGAATACCAGACCACCTAACCTGTCTCTTGAGAAACCTATATGCAGGTCAGGAAGCAACAGTTAGAACTGGACATGGAACAACAGACTGCTTCCAAATAGGAAAAGGAGTACGTCAAGGCTGTATATTGTCACCCTGCTTATTTAACTTCTATGCAGAGTACATCATGAGAAACGCTGGGCTGGAAAGAACACAAGCTGGAATCAAGATTGCTGGGAGAAATATCAATAACCTCAGATATGCAGATGACACCACCCTTATGGCAGAAAGTGAAGAGAAACTAAAAAGCCTCTTGATGAAAGTGAAAGAAGAGAGTGAAAAGGTTGGCTTAAAGCTCAACATTCAGAAAACGAAGATCATGGCATCTGGTCCCATCACTTCATGGGAAATAGACGGGGAAAATAAGCTTACCT
>NW_011494958.1:756669-756925 GCF_000754665.1 Bison bison bison | reverse complement strand
CACTCAATATGCCAGCAAATTTGGAAAACTCAGAAATGGCCACAGGACTGGAAAAGGTCAGTTTTCATTACAATCCCAAAGAAAGGCAATGCCAAAGAATGCTAAAACTACTGCAAAATTGCACTCATCTCACATGCTAGTAAAGAAATGCTCAAAATTCTCCAAGCCAGGCTTCAGCAATATGTGAACCGTGAACTTCCTGATGTTCAAGCTAGTTTTAGAAAAGGCAGAGGAACCAGAGATCAAATTGCCAACA
>NW_011494958.1:742810-756569 GCF_000754665.1 Bison bison bison | reverse complement strand
ACCCTGCTTATTTAACTTCTATGCAGAGTACATCATGAGAAACGACTGGGCTGGAAAGAACACAAGCTGGAATCAAGATTGCTGGGAGAAATATCAATAACCTCAGATATGCAGATGACACCACCCTTATGGCAGAAAGTGAAGAGAAACTAAAAAGCCTCTTGATGAAAGTGAAAGAAGAGAGTGAAAAGGTTGGCTTAAAGCTCAACATTCAGAAAACGAAGATCATGGCATCTGGTCCCATCACTTCATGGGAAATAGACGGGGAAAATAAGCTTACCTACACTCAAATCCTTGTCTCAGCGTCTGCTTCTGGGGGACCTTCAACTATGACAGGGGTTGTAGGTGTACAGCGGGTGGGTATGAAAAATCATGAGACTGGACTCATGTACAGTTGAGAAATTTAACTTGTGAAGTTAAATTGCTCAGCTTGGACTCCTATGTTCATTGCAGCAGTGTTCATAATAGCCAAGACATGGAAACAACCTAAGTGTCTGGCATTGGATGAAAATAGACAAAGAAGAAATATATATAATGTTATATATATGTATATATATTGTATATAATATGGTATATCGAAGGAAACCTTGCCATTTGTAATAACAGAAACCTTGCCAATTGTTACAACAGGACCTTGAGGCCATTTATGCTAAGTGAAATAAATCAGACACCAAAAGACAAATACTGCATGATCTCACTTATGTGGGGAATGTAAGAAAGCTGAACTCATAAACAGAGTAGAGTGGTGGTTACGAGGAATTGATGGAGGGGAAAATAATGTGAGAGATATTGGCCAAAGGTTTTCCAGGTGGCTCAGCAGTATAGGGACTTCCCTGGTGGCTCAGAGGTAAAACGTCTGCCTACAATGCGGGATCCCTGGGTTGGGAAGATCTCCTGGAGAAAGAAATGGCAACCCACTCCAGTATTCTTGCCTGGAAAATCCCACAAACAGAGGAGCCTGGTAGACTACAGTCCATGGGGTCGCAAAGAGTAGGACACAACTGAATGACTTCACTACTTCACAGCAGTACAGAATCTGCCTGCCAAAGTAGCAGATGAGGGTTTGATCGCTGGGTCAGGAAGATCCCCTGGAAAAGGAAATAGAAACCCACTTCAGTTTGCTTGCCTGGGAAATCCCATGGACAGAGGGATTCTGGATGGCTACAGTCCATGGGGTCTCAAAAGTGTTGGGCACGACTTAGTGACTAAAACAAACAAAAATTGTACAGCAACATCACTGATACCTAAAATGTCGATGTTCACTCTTGCCATCTCGTGTTTGAATACTTCCAATTTACCTTGATTCATGGACCTAATACTCCAGGGTCCTTTGCAATATTGTTCTTTACAGCGTTGAACTTATTTTCACCACCAGACACATCCATAACTGGGCATTGTTTCCACTTTGGCTCAGCCTCTTCATTCCTTTTGTAGCTATCTCTCTGCTTTTCTCCTTTACTTTGCTGACAACAGTCTGTATAGTCACAGCTATAGTTTTTCCAGTAGTCATGTACAGATGTGAGAGCTGGACAATAAAAAATGCAGAGAGCCGAAGAATTGATACCTTCAAACTGTGGTACTGGAGAAGACTCTTGAGAGTCTTCTAGTTGATCAAGGAGATCAAACCAGTCAATCTTAAAGGAAATCAACCTTGAATATTCATTGGAAGGACTGATGCTGAAGATGAAGCTCCAGTACTTTGGCCACCTGATGCGAAGAACTGACTCACTGGAAAGGACCCTGATGCTGGGAAAGATTGAAGACAGGAGGAGAAGGGGACGCTGAGGATAAGATGGTTGGATGGCATCACTGACTTGATGGACATAAGTTTGAGCAAACTTCGGGAGTTGGTGACGGACAGAGAAGCCTGGTGTGCCACAGTCCGTGGGGTCGCAAAGAGTCAGACACAATTGAGCAACTGAATAACATCAAAATGATGCACTTCTTCCTTCCTGCTTTGAGAGCAGAGTATAGAGGGCCCACCTTCCTTGGGGCAGCAGACTTGTCCAGCACCTGCTGGGCCCTGAGGGTCACTAGGAGGAATGGATGGAGTGAGGTGTGCATTTGGGACCACCACCCAAAAAAAGAAATTGTCATGAGTCCTTTCCCACTCGTTTTTACCAACAGATCCTGTGGGCTGGAGAAGCAGACCCTGGGGTCTCCAGTTTCCTGGAGGGAAAATCCCTGCGGGGTGTTTCCAGCCTGAGCCCTGGGGGGCTCGTTAGTGTCTGGGGACCCCCTGGGACAGCAGCTCCAGGGACCCCCTGTATAACAGGACCCAGGCCCTCAGCTCCTCCTCTCTCAGGCAGTAAGCAGACAGTGATGTTGGCAGGCAATGTGGGAGCCTCTCTCGGCCATGGTGAGTGTGGATTCAGGGCCCCTGCCTGGCTGGAGAAGCTACACCACAGCCCTGACGGGCACACATGGGCATGTGAGCAGATAGCAGAAGGAGGGTGGGGCTCTCGCATGCACTAGGGGTGCAAAATGCACACACGTGTGCCCTGCAGGTGGCAGGCATGCACATGCACACACACGAATCCAGAAGCTTCATGGGCACAAAGGCCCACATACACATTGAGGGTCAGTTAGTGGTGAGGGCTCCATGGTGATGGCGTAGCAGTTCCAGTGTCGAGGAGGCTTCCTGGTACAAAAGGAAAGAATCCGGGTCCCAGTTCTATGTGTTCCTTGGCTCTCACCCTCACCATGGGGCTGGCATGGGCATGCCCCTGAGCTCAGGACTTTGTTGTTGTTGTTTAGTCACTAAGTCGTGTCTGGCTCTTTTTGACCCCATGGACTTCCAGGCTCCTCTGTCCATGGGATTCTCCAGGCAAGAATACTGGAGTGGGTTGCCATTTCCTTCTCCACAGGATCTTCCCGATCCCTGGATCGAACCCTCGTCTCCTGCATTGGCAGGTGGGTTCTTTACCATCTGAGCCTCCTGGGGAGTCCTAAGCTCAGAACTTTCTGGGTCCCAACTCTCCCATGAAACAAGCAACTCGCCTGGAGATCTGTCCATGGGTGCAACTGTCATGGGTTCCAGTTATGCAAATAAGACAATGTCTAGCCCTGTAACCTGACGTCTTTTTGGCCAGGCACTCTCACCTGTCATAATTGGAAAACAGACTTTGGACATGTTCAGGCAAATTCAAAGTCACAGCTTCTCAGCTGCTGCAGGGTTAAATTGCAGCTATGTTTAGGCTTCTGTCTTTTTTTTTAATGTCTTTTTATTTTTGGCTCTGCTGGGTCTTCAATGCGTTATGCAGGCTCTCTTATTGGGGCAAGTGGGGGGCTACTCTCTGTTGTGGTGCTTGGGCTTCTCACTGTTGTGGAGCACAGGCTCTAATTGCAGGGGCTTCAGTAGTTGCAACACTCAGACTCAGTGGTTGTGGCTCCTGGGCTTAGTTGATCCACAGCATATGGGATCTTCCAGGAACAGGGATTGAACCCGTGTTCCCTGCACTGGCAGGCAGATTCTTATCCACTATGCCACCAGGGAAATCCCAGGTCTTCCAGAAAGAAGTAAGAGTAGATCAGGGTGGCTTGTTTCAGCTTGGCAAAGATCCCCAATCCACCCTTGAAACAAGCTAGGACATCAGTCAAGAAAATGCATGGGGTAGAGGCAACATTGGAGAAGGCAATGGCACCCCACTCCAGTACTCTTGCCTGGCAAATCCCATGGATGGAGGAGCCTGGTGGGCTGCAGTCCATGGGGTCGCTAAGAGTCGGACATGACTGAGTGACCTCACATTCACTTTTCACTTTCAATGCATTGGAGAAGGAAATGGAAACCCACTCCAGTGTTCTTGCCTGGAGAATCCCAGGGACGGGGGAGCCTGGTGGGCTGCCGTCTATGGGTTCGCACAGAGTCGGACACGACTGAAGCAACTTAGCAGCAGCAGCAGCAGCAGCAGAGGCAACATCCCCGTATTGCCTGCAATGGGCTTAGAACAGTAACCGCAAGGAGAAACAGGGAGGTAGAAGGAGTGTCTGAGAGGGAGGGAGGAGGTGAGGGCAAGGACGTAATTGAGCGTGTCTTGTGAGTCACAGTGAGGACCCTGACTTTTACACCAAGTGCTGTGGGAGCCATGGGGGATTCTGAGCAGAGGACGGAGTTGACCTGACTGAGGGGTTCCCAGGTGCCCTCTGGCCGCTGTGGGAAACCAGAATGTGAGGGACAGGGGTGACAGCCAGGAGATCCAGGACAAGGTGGCTGAGCTGGACTGATGATGAATGTGGGCCATGGAGGTGGTGAGAGGTGGCGGATCCTGGACAGATGTGCAGGTGGAGCCCGCAGAATTTCCGGGCAGGTTAGATGAGGGTGTGGGAGAAAGAGGAGGGTGGAGAAGCTGGCAAAGCTGTATCAGGAGGACAGGGAGGGACCAGTCCAGCCAGGAGCAGAGGGGACTCTGATTATCTCAGGGAATGCTAGGGTGGACACGGGCTGAGCAGGGCGGGGTCATGCAGACAGTTGGCAGGCACCTCTCCATCCTCACCATGGACGTGGCATCTGCCCAGTTCAGAGGGAAGCAAGAGCAAAGACTAGGTTCCTTGCAAGCTGAGACAAGCCTCTCTGGCCCATCTCCAGTCTTCAAGGTGAGATCTGAAAACAAAGTGGGGAAATACATTCCAGACCAACTGAGCATCGAACGTCAACAAGTTCTTTTCTTTCATCTTCTTTTCAATAGTTTCTTTACAATGTTGAGTTAGTTCCTTGTGTACAGCAGTGTGAACCAGCCATAGGTAGACATATATCTCCCCCCCCTTTTTTTTTTAGATTTCCTTCCCATTTAGGTCACCACAGAGCACTGAGTAGAGTTCTCTGTGCTATAGAGTGGGCTCTCATTTGTTACCTATTTTATGCATGCGTGCCATGTCACTTCAGTCGTGTCCGACTCTTTGTGACCCCATGGACTGTAGCCCACCAAGCTCCTCTGTCCATGGGATTCTCCAGGCAAGAATACTGGAGTGGGTTGCCATGCCCTCCTCCAGGGGATCTTCCCCACCCAGGGATCAAACCTGTGTCTCTTAACATCTCCTGCATTGGCAGGAGGGTTCTTTACCACTAGTGCCACCTGGAAAGCCCATTTTATACACAGTAGTGTTTATATGTCAGTCCCAATCTCCCAACTCAACCCATCTCTCCTTCCCCACCCAATGTCCATATACTTGTTCTCCTCATCTGTGTCTCCATTTCTGCTTTGCAAATAGGTTCATCTATACCATTTTTCTAGATTCCACATATATGTTAATACACAATGCTTTTCTTTCTGATATTTCACTCTGTATGACAGTCTGTAGGTCCATCCACGTGTCTGCAGATGGCACAATTTCTTTCCCTTTTCATGACCAAGTAATATTCCATTGTATATATGTGCCACATCTTCCCTATCCATTCCTCTGTGGATGGACATCCAGGCTGCCTCCATATCTCAGCTAATCTAAATGGTGCAGCAATAAACACTGAGGTGCATGTATCTTTTGGAATTATGGTTTTCTCTGGGTATATGCCCAGAAGTGGGATTTGCTGGGTCATAAGGGCTTCCCTGGTGGCTCAGTAAAGAATCTGCCTGCAATGCGGGAGACCTGGGTTGGATTCCCGGGTTAGGAAGACCCCCCGGAGCGGGGCATGGCAACCCACTCCAGTATTCTTTCGTGGAGAATCCCCATGGACAGAGAAACCTGGTGGGCTACAGTCCATGGGGTTGGAAAGAGTCAGATACAACTGAGTGACTATGAGCGACTAAGCACAGCACATCACGTGGGCTTCCAAGGCAGCTCAGACAGTAAAGAATCTGCCTGCAATGTAGGAGACCCAGGTTAGATCCCCTGGAGAAGGGAATAGATATCCACTCCAGTATTCTTGCCTGGAGAAATCTGTGGACAGAGAAACCTGGTAGCTACAGTCCGTGGGATCACAAAGAGTTGGACACGACCGAGCGACTAACACTTTCATTTTCACTTTCATGGTAGTTCTATCAACAAGTCCTTTTCTGACTATCTTATGTAAAATTGCAGCCTGCTCAGACCTCTCAATTACCCCCTAAGTTCTCTGCTTTCTCTTTTTAGAGAATCTCACTTATTTAGTTATCAAGTTTGTTGCTTATTTCCTGATTCACTTCCCTAGAGCCTTTTGTTTCTCCCAAGCTGGGATCTCTGTCTAGTTCCCTGCTATGCCCTCCATGCCGAAAGCAATGCCTGGCAGAGAACTGATGCTCCATGAATGTGTATAGCATGGAAGGTGAGCCTGCAAAACTCACAGCAGCCCTTAAAGCACAGCCTCCGGAGACAGACTCCAGGCTTCAAATCTTGGTACCATCACTGTGAGAATGTGAACAGTGATCTCCTCTATGCTCTGCTTCTCCAGCAGTGCAAAGCCAAGAATAGTAATCCCAGCTATCCTTGCCAGGAGCCTGAGACCAAAGGATTCTTAACATTGTTCAGAGAATCTTAATATTATCTGTGATCTCAGAGGATCAATTTTCACTTTGACAGATGATGCTCAGGGAGAAAGCCAGCTACCCAGGCTCACACTGCTCCCAGTTAGTGAAGGTGCCAGCATTCAAATGCAGTCTTGTCTGATTCTAGAGCTCAATCTTGTTGTCTCAGCACATCACTGTCTTGAACACAAGATTTCTGCTTTATGTAATGGGACTTTTGGTCAGGTAGTGACCTCTCCATCACTGGAGGCATGCAAGTATAAGCTGGCTAATTTAGCTAGAGGAGACTTCTACACTGAGTGCGTATTGAGGGATGTTTCCTTCCCAACTGCCCTCTTTATGAGGCCCAAGAAGAGCTGACATTCCTGGAGAAAGCTTGTGTTAATACCATGAAGGACCCCTTCCTATAGGACAATTACAGCTGGGAGTCCATCAACCTGGTCTTAACTCCTCTCTCTAAAAAGCATCACCTCACTTTGGAACATTTCTCTAATGCGCTTAGATGCCCACACATACTTCCTGTGATATTCCAAAAAGGTCCGCCTCATGGCTTGCCCAGGATAAAGAATCCGCCTGCCAATGCAGGAGACACGAGACACAGGTTTGATGCAACAGACAAGGGTTTGATCCCTGGGTCAGGAAGATCCCCTGGAGGAGGAAATGGTAACCCACTCCAGCCTGGAACATTCCACGGACAGAGGAGCCTGATGGGCTATAGTCCACAGGGTCACAAAAAGTAGGACATGACTGAGGGACTGAGTATACAGGGTTTGCTAGGGAGCCAAGTCACCTACTTATTTGCAGTTTTTACTAGACGTTTTCTCCTCAGATCGTATATTGAAAATATTGATCACAAATGGTGTTAGCATATTTTGCATTCCAAAGGGAACCTCTTTATCTCTACCCTTGTGTGTTAGTTGCTTAATCGTGTCCAACTCTTTGTGACCCCATAGATTGTATCTCGCCAGGCTCCTCTGTCCATGGAATTCTTCAGGCAAGAGTACTGAAGTGGGTTGCCATTCCCTTCTCCAGGGGATCTTCCCAACCTAGGGATAGAATTCCTGCATTGCAGGCAGATTCCTTACCATCTGAGCTTTGTGTTTCAAAGGGAACCTCTTTATCTCTACGCTTAGCTCCTTTTTTTCTGAACCAGATTGATTAAACTTCTTTAAGAACAATAAAAATACTTACCCAGAGGAAAAAGAATCCCTCCAAAAAATTTTATTTCTTCTATTTACAAAAATCCCCACTTGATGCAGAAAAATTGGGACATACAAAAAAGAATGGAAAACACATGCATTTGTAGTAAGTCAATTGGGATCCAAATGTTTTGTTTTCCATTTCTCAGCAAACACATATATGAAAATTCTTCTCTTGTCATCAGTTATTCTCAAATACGTGACTTTAATGATAGTCCATCTTCTCGTCTATTAAAGTTTTAGCTTTCCCCCCCTCCCCTTAATGATTTGTAAGGGCATTTTATTGAACACTTAGGTTGTTCTTTCTCTTTTTTTTTTTAAACTTTAAATAATGCTACTATGTGGAGAAGCCAATGGCACCCCACTCTAGTACTCTTGCCTGGAAAATCCCATGGACGGAGGAGCCTGGTAGGCTGCAGTCCATGGGGTCGCTAAGAGTCGGACATGACTGAGTGACCTCACATTCACTTTTCACTTTCATGCATTGGAGAAGGAAATGGAAACCCACTCCAGTATTCTTGCCTGGAGAATCCCAGGGATGGTGGAGCCTGGTGGGCTGCCGTCTATGGGGTCGCACAGAGTTGGACACGACTGAAGCGACTTAGCAGTAGCAGCAATGCTACTATGAACATTCTTGTACCTGGAAGTCAAAGAATTTCTTTTTTTAAAAAAATGTTCGTTTGTTTGGCTGTGCTGGGTCTTAGTTACAGCACACAGGATCTGTGATCTCTGTTGTGGAATGTGGAATCCTTAGTTGAGGTACGTGGGATCTAGTTGTCTGACCAAGAATAGAACCTGGGCCCCCTGCATTGGAAGCGAGGAGTTTTACCCACTGGACCACCAGGGAAGTCCCAGGTAATTTTTTCTTTTATTTAAATTATATGTTTGTTTATTTATTTTTGGGCTCTGCTGGGTCTTCATTGCTGTGCACAGGCTTTTCTCTAGTGTGGCAAGTGGGGGCTACTCTCTAGGTGCAGGGTGGAGCCTCTAGGACGCCTGGGCTTCAATAATTGTGGTAAGTGGGCTTAGTTACTCTGTGACATGTGGGATCTCCCCAGACCAGGGATGGAACCCAAGTGCACTGTACTGATAGGCAATTCTTAACCACTGGACCACCAGGGAAATTCCCCAGATAATTTATTTTTGAGAAAATATTTAGAAGGAGAATTATAGAACCGAAATAAGATTTCAGATATATAAACAAATTGTATTCTCCTGCAACCAACAACGCAAAGAGGTAGAGGGCCTAGTTTTACTCACACTCATTAGCACCTGCCTCTCATTTTCTTCTTCAGTCTTTGCCAATTTGATAATTAAAAAAAAATGCTATTTAGGTCTTCTGCCCATTTTTTGAGTGGATTGTTTGTTTTTCCTGATATTGAGCTGTATGAGCTGTTTGTATATTTTGGAAATAAAGCTCTTGTCAGTTTCATCGTTTGCAAATATTTTCTCCCATTCTATAGGTTGTCTTTTTGTTTATGATTTCTTTTGCTGTGCAAAAGAGGAACTGAAGAGTTTCTAGAGTCACAGCCTTTTCTAGTTTGTTATTTGCCTATATATTTGTTTCAATTTAACAATGTTTTGTGATATTCAGAAATTACACTTTTTTAGTGGTCATAATCCAATTACTTTTTTTCCTCTGTGAAGTCTTCCAGGTAATTGAATTTCTACAAGTCTCACTATATAAGGGCCCTGATGTTCTTTCTGATTTAGTTTAATTTGCAATAAAGGAGCCTTTTTCAGACGTATGCTCTGGGTATCTCTTCCAGTGTACCTTTTCTTAGATTTAGATTTCCCCTGATTCCCCATCCCTGCACAGCACAGCATGTGGGATCTTATTCCACAGATCAAGGGATTGAACTGGAGCCCCTGAATTGGCGGAGGCTAGACTGCCAGGGAAGTCCCCCTAGATCTAGATTTCTTAAGTGGAGTCTGAGATTCTTAAGTTGGAATTTCATTTTGCTTTAGTTTTTGAAGATTTCAAGTCAGGCTTTGCTTTTTTTTTTAATAGTGTGAATTCCTCAGAGGACCTCATTGGAATTTTCCTAAGTTGAATATTCTTTTAGTTTTATTTATGCTGGATCAGGAGTTGGCAAACTATAGCATGCATGTGTCCTTGAGTGCTCAGTCATGTCTGACTCTGCAACCCTGTGGACTGTAGCCCACCAGGCTCCTCTGCCCAAGGAATTTTCCAGGGAAGAATACTGGAGGGGGTTGCCATTTCTACTCCAGGGGATCTTCCTGACCCAGTGATCGAACCCCTATCTGCTGTGTCTCCTGCAGGTGGATTCTTTACCACTGAGCCACCTGGGACACCCAGCAAACTATAGTCAGAGGGCCAAATCTGGCCCACTGTCTGTTTTTGTAAATAAAGTTTTATTTAAACATTCAGGGACACTCGTGTATACATTGTCCATGGCTGCTTTTATACTAGATGGGCAGAGTTGAGCAGTCATGACAGAGATTGTACAACTCAAATGGCCTAAAATATTCACTCTCTGGTCCTTTACAGAAAACGTTTGCACCCCTGTGCTTGATCAATATGACTGCCTGGTTCCTGGTTTTCCTTTCTTCATGAAAAATGGGCAACCATTTCTTACTGTCTTTTGCACCTATTAAGTTCTTCGATGGTCCTGACTAGTCTTTTCTTTATGAACAGAATGTCTTTGGACGCGATCAAGCACATTTTTATTGCTTTTCTCTACTTATATATCTTTAGAACTAGAATTTAAAATGCATTTTTCACAAATTAAAATTTCAACAAACTTCTAAAACCTTTAAAGAATCATTCTCAATTTCTCTTGACCAATTGCTGCAGATGAGTAATTTCGGTGGCGCAGCTATTTCTTCTCTTCTAAGAGTCACTGAAATGGCAACCCACTCCAGTATTCTTGCCTGGAGAATTCCATGGACAGAGGAGCCTGGCGGGTGAAAGTCCGTGTCGCAGAGTAGGACACGACTGAGCAACTTTCACTTCACTTCACTTCGAGGGTCACTGGCTTGCAGGTTACCCCAAGTGCCACTAGATGGCGAATAAATCAGCCCTCATCTCTCCAGGACTCCCAGTCATGGGAGTCTCTTGAGTTGGTGTTTTGAAATGTGCTTCCCTCCAAACGAATTAACTCTTGATAAGTAGGGAAGGATTACATTAGGACCATTTTCCAAACGAGTGCAAAATACTCAGAAACATTCCAATATAGATTATATGCATTTTCTGGGCTTGCAAGTTAATTGATTATAAAATAATAAAACTATCACCAATCCAGTATTTAAATTTTTTTCTATTTATTTATGGCAGTGTTGAGTTTTCATTGCTACACTTGGGCTTTCCCTAGTTGCCGTGAGCAGGGGCTACTCTCCAGCCGCAGTGCGTGGGCTTCCCTTGGAGGTGGCTTCTCTTGTTTCAGAGCACAGGCTTTAGGGCATGCAGGCTTCAGTAGTTGTAGTACACAGGCTTAGTTGCCTCATGGCATGTGGAATCCTTCCAGACTAGGGAGAAGGAAATGGCACCCCACTCCAGTACTCTTGCCTGGAAAATCCCATGGACAGAGGAGCCTGGTAGGCTGCAGTTCCTGGGGTCGTGAAGAGTTGAACACGACTGGGCGACTTGACTTTCACTTTTCACTTTCATGCATTGGAAAAGGAAATGGCAACCCACTCCAGTGTTCTTGCCTGGAGAATCCCAGGGACGGAGGAGCCTGGTGGGCTGCCATCTATGGGGTCGCACAGAGTCGGACACGACTGAAGCGACTTAGCAGCAGCAGCAGCAGTACACAGGCTTAGTTGCCTCATGGCATGTGGAATCCTTCCAGACTAGGGATCGAGCCTGTGTTCCCTGCATTGGCAGGCAAATTCTTAACCACTGGACCACTAGGGAAATCCCAGGAGTTTTACTAATGCTTCATTATTTGAATTAAAATGGTTAAAAATTTTACAGGAATTCCCTGGCTATTTAGTGGTTAGGACTCTGTACTTCCATTACAGGGGACATGGGTTTGATTCCTGGTCCAGGAACTAAGATCCTGAATGCTGTGAAGCATGGCAAAAGAAAAGAAAAAAGTCAATAATTTCAGAATTATTTTCCATTTAATTAACACAGAAGTATTTATTAGCACAAGGCCTGGATCCAAAATACTGTTAGGTGGCCCATGAAATTATGTAAATTTCTAAGATCAGAAGAAATAAATAAGCTCTTAGGGTGAGAATTATATTTATCTTTATATCAATACAGTCCTAAAAATGTAAAAGTTTTGAGTTTTTATAAAATTTAAATAAATTAAAAGGTTGGTTTTATTTCATTTGATAAATGAAATTTTATTTAAATAAAAATTAGAAATAAAATTTACTTAAAAATAAAAAACAATTTTTTTTCTTTGGCTATTTCTCATGGCTTGCAGAATCTTAGTTCTTCAACTAGGGATCGAACCTGGGTCTCTTGCAATGGAATCAAGGACTCCTAACCATTGGGCAGCCAGGGAATTCCTCCCCTATTTTAAAAAATAATTTTCAGGAATTCCCTAGTAGTCCAGTGGTTAGAACTTGGTGCTTTTACTGCTGAAGGCCCCGGATTCAATCCCTGGTTGAAGAACTAGGATCCCACAAGCCTCGAGGCTTGGCCAACCCCACCCTCCCAAACAAACAAAACCCCCAAAAAGCAATTTTTATGGAGGAAGGCAAAAATGCCTAGGGACCGTGGAAGACTTTATATAGCCTTGGGTATCAAATTTTCTAAAAGTATTACTTTGTTCATTTCAGATATCAATGTTACAGGCTTTGCCTTTCTTGGGTATCCTTTTCACACGGATAGTAGAGGATTCTGTAAATTCCTAGCTCACATCCCCTTGGCCACAATTTCCTGTCTTACCTGTCAGATTGAATTCCCTGTACATGTGGCAGGTGTGGAAGTCCTGGGAGATTAATGCCTCCTGGTAGAAATTCTTGAGCAAGATGATTGGGGATTGGTGGATAAACAGCCCAGTTCCCTCACTACCCCTCAAGGACCTCCAGGTAGGATTGAATTGTAGTAATGCTCCTGAAGAAAGTCACTGGCCTCCCGGCTCTACAAGGATTGAGGCACAGACCACTGCAATCACTGACCTTCAACACATCCTGAAAGGAGTTCAGGGTAGGGATCAAGAATGAAAGTCTTCGTGTTCTGGGAAAACAGGGAGAACAGCTCTTCAGATAATTAGTTTTCAGGAGAGATTTTTGTGAGCCCAATTTATTGCATCACTGACTCAATGGACATGAACTTGAACAAACTCTGGGAGATAGTGAAGGACAGGGGAGCTTGGTGTGCTGCAGTCCATGGGGTCACAGAGTCATATACGACTTAGTGACTGAACAACAACAGAGTTTCTTGTATCTTTTCAAAGTTAGAAAAGCACTAAAATCAATAAGATATCTGCTCCTTGTGACTAGCAGCAACCTTCTACTGAGGTGCATGCTTGATTGCACTTCCCCCTTCTCCAAAATTGGACTCCCCTGCACTCCACTGCACCCCCCACCCCCACCCCCACTTCCAAGCAGTTGCTCAGAGCTCTCTGAGAGGCTGTCTCCTAAGCTTTGAAGTGTTAGTCACTCAGTCATGTCTGACTCTTTGAAACTCCATGGACTATAGCCTGCCAGGCTCTTCTGTTCATGGAACTCTCCAGGCAAGAATACTGGAGTGAGTAGCCATTTCCTTTTGCAGGGGATCTTACCCACTCAGGGATCGAACCTGGGTCTCCCGCATTGCAGGCGGATTCTTTACTGTCTGAGCCACCAGGGCAGCTTTCTCTCAACCTTTAGTGCTCAGTAAGTCCCCAACTTAACTGAAACTAACAGCTCTCATGTTGTGTGTTTTCATTTCAGTCAACATCTTGATAATGCACCTTTTATGGTCTGTCTCCCTTCACCATTCCACCACCCAAGTCTTTGGAGATAAATTACTTGCTTTTGAATCCTTGCCTCAGGATCTGTTTCTAGGGGAATTCAGACTAACACCCTGAAGTTCTTACCCCCTCTCCCTGCCCCAGATATTGTAATTTACTCCTTATAAGGTTCTTGTGATTTTCTTTTTTAAATTTTTTTGATCAAGAACTTTTTTTATTTTATTAAAAAAAATCCCCCCCCCCCCCCCCC
>NW_011494958.1:741221-742710 GCF_000754665.1 Bison bison bison | reverse complement strand
TGTTTGATAAGGGATCAAATCCATGCTTCAGTGGAAGCATGATGTTTTCATCACTGGACAGGCAGGGATGTCCCTCTTTTCTTTTCTTTTTTTAATTGAAATATATTTGACTGTGTAATTTTAAGGTGTATCCTATATTGATATATTGTAAATATAATTACCATTGTAGCCAGGCTTCCTAGGTGGCCCTAGTGGTAAAGAACCTGCCTGCCAATGCAGGACATGTAAGAGATGTGGGTTCGACCTTGAGGTTGCGAAGATCCCTTGGAGAAGGAAATGGTAAACCTCTCCAGTATTCTTGCCTGAGGAATCCCATGGACTGAGCAATCTGCAGGGCTGCAGTCCACAGGGTTGCAAAGGGCTGGACATTACTGAAGCGACTTGGCACAGATGCACCATTGTAGCCATTAGCAGCATCTCTTATCATGTCACATAATTATCATTGCTTTTTTATGGTGGGAATAATTAAGATCTAAGCTTCCCTGCCAATGCAGGAGACCTGGGTTCAATCCCTGGGTTGGGAAGTTTCCCTGGAGAAGGAAGTGACAACCCACTGCAGTATTCTTGCCTGGGAAATCCCATGGACAGAGGAACCTGGAGGGCTACACTCCAAAGAGTCACAAAAGAGTCAGACACGACTTCGCAACTGAACAACAATTAAGATCTAGTCTCTTAGCAACTTCGATGTTTATAATATAAACTGGTCTATATTCACTATGCCATGCATTAGATCTCTAGGACTTATTTCCTGATAGTTGCAAGTTTGTATACTTAAACATCATCTCTCCAATTCCCCACCCACCTCCCAGGCCCTGGTAATGACCATTTTACTATTTATCCCTAACTCCCACCTATATATATATGTATTTTTTTTAAAGTTTGACTTTTATGTTCTACAAATAAGTGAGGTCATACAGTGTTTTTCTTTCTCTATCTGATATCACACTTAGCATTATGTCCTCAAAGTCCATTCATATTGTCAAATGGCAACATTTCCTTCTTTCTCATCTCTGAATCATATTCCGATGTGTATATATACCAGTCTTCCTTTTTCATTCATCTGTTAATGGGCATCCAAGTTATTTCCACACCTATGATTTTCTTGTCTATTGTAGAGCTGCTAGATGTGTGATATTAGGAAAACCATGACCTCGTTTCTTGTTTATTTATTTTTACTATTTATTTATTTGACTGCATTGGATCTTAGTTGCAGCATGTGGGATCTTCGTAGCTGTGTGGGGGCTCTGTAGTTGCTGTCTGCCGGCTCTGTAGTTGCGTCGCTGGGACTCCAGAGTTCTGGGGCTCAGAAGTTGCCTTGCACCACTTATGGGCTTAGCTGCTGCCCAGCATATGGGATCTTATTTTCCCAACCAGTGATGACAACTGTGTCCCCTACATTGCAAGGCGGATTCTTAACTACTGGACTACCAGGGTGGTCCCACAATGGCCTCATTTCTGTCCCTCTTTCCGTTTTTTTTTTTTTTTAAAC
>NW_011494958.1:739568-741121 GCF_000754665.1 Bison bison bison | reverse complement strand
TTTTTTTTTTTTTTTTGTAAAACAGGGATGATTATCCTTTCTCACTGGCACATGATGTTTAGTGGAGCCTTACTGTATTGTCCTATTCCATTTCCTCTGCTTTCTCCTCCCAGGTTCCTGAGAAGCAGCAGGAAAATGCCACCTGGCTGGTGACAGAGTTTTTGCTGGTGGGTTTCTCCAACCTCCCAGACCTGAGGACCACCCTCTTTGCACTGTTCTTCCTCACATACCTGGTTACCCTCAGCGGCAACGTCACCATCATCACCGTCATCCATGCGGACCGGACCCTGCACGCGCCCATGTACCGCTTCCTGGCGGCTCTGTCCCTCTCCGAGACCTGCTACACTCTGGTCACCATCCCCAACATGCTGGCTCGTCTGTGGATGGAGAACCAGGCCATCTCCATCTCTGGCTGTCGGGCTCAGATGTTCTTCTTCCTGGGCCTGGGATGCAGTCACTGCTTCCTCCTCACTCTGATGGGTTACGACCGCTACGTGGCCATCTGCCACCCTCTGCGCTACTCGGTGATCATGAGACCCACAGTTTGCCTCTGTCTGGGAGCCCTGGTTTTCTGCTCCGGCTTCTCGGTGGCCTCCGTCGAGACGAGCCTCATCTTCTCCTCGCGCTTCTGCCGCAGCAACCGGGTGGAGCACTTCTTCTGCGACATCGCCCCCGTCCTGAAGCTCAGTTGCGCGGAAAGTGCCAGCAAAGCGCTGGCCATCTTCTTCCTGAGTATCCTCGTGGTACTAATCTCCTTCCTCCTTATCCTTCTCTCCTACGCCTTCATCGTGGCCGCCCTCCTGAGGATCCCCTCGGCCGCTGGCCGGAGCAAAGCCTTCTCCACCTGCGCTGCCCACCTCACCGTGGTCATCGTGCATTTTGGCTGCGCCTCCATCATCTACCTGAGGCCCGAGTCCGGAGGGAACCCAGACCAGGACCGCCTGGTGGCTGTGTTCTACACGGTGGTGACGCCGCTGCTGAACCCGGTGGTGTACACTTTGCGCAATAAGGAGGTGAGGTTGGCTCTGAGGAGGATCCTGGCCCGAAGCCACGTAATTTTAAAATAAACACTCCCTGGGACTTTCTGGTGATCCAGTGGCTAAGCCGCAGCACTCCCAATTCAGAGGGCCCGGGTTCCATCCCTGGTCAGCGAGCTAGATCCCACATGTCAGCAACTAAGAATTCATTTTGAGCTGTGGTGCGGGAGAAGACTCTTAAGAGTCCCTTGGACAGGAAGAAGATCAAACCAGTCAATCCTAAAGGAAATCAACCCTGAATATTCCATTGGAAGGACTGATACTGAAGCTTCAGCTTGAGTACTTTGACCACTTGATGCAAATAGATGACTCACTGGAAAACCTGATACTAGGAAAGATTGAAGGCAGGAGGAGAAGGGGACAACAGAGGGTGAGAAGGTTGGATGGCATCACCAACTCAAGGGACATGAGTTTCAGCAAGCTCCAGGAGATGGTGGAGGACAGGGAAGCTTGCTGTGCTGCAGTCCATGGCATCACTGAGAGTGACTGAACAACAGCAACAACAATAAGCAAAAA
>NW_011494958.1:695611-739468 GCF_000754665.1 Bison bison bison | reverse complement strand
ACTGCATGCTGCAACTGAAGACCTGGTACCACCAAAAAAATAAAAAAAATAAAAAACAAACAAACAAACAAACAACCCCCCCCCACAAAACACTCTCTCTACGTTTCCCCTCTAGCTTTTTCATGAACACGTGCCCCGCCAGATACTCAGTTTCTCTGCCACTCAACTCCCCAAACCGGAAAACAGGTTACTCCCATAACCTTAAATGAAATAGTCTAGGTGAGGCAATTCACAAACAGTGCCTGGGACCCAGCAGAAACTCCATAAAAGCTGCCTTTTCCCTTCATCTTCAATTACAATTTAAAAAGTTGTGATATGAGAGGCAGGCAGTATTAGCAAGAGGAGGGTTTCTTTGTCTTGTAAAAATGTTGGTGCTGAAAGATCTGAAGGCACTTTTGTAGCCAGGCAGAACCGGAAGGACTAGTGCCACTCTACTCCGTGCCAGACAACAAGCACACCCTCCTTCTCAGATGCAGAGCATCCCCTCTGAGGTCATAGCTTAATGAGTCATCTGTTCACAGCATCCTGTCCGAACTGTCCTTTGAACTCCAGACTGGTTTCTTGTGGCTGGTGACTCAGACTTGAAAAAAAAAGACAAAAATTTCCAATCTACATGCAAAATAAATGTTAAAGTCACAGTGAACCCAAAACCTCAGTGGAAACACACAGAAGTCACTGAATTTAGCAATTCAAATGTTTAGTTAAGCAGGACTTGTGAAGACTCCTACATTGCTATGAGTAAGGTCTTTGTCCCTGGCCCTTGGCTCTGTTCTCTGGGAGGCTCCTTGCAGCCCTCTGTTCCCCATCGCTACTTCTGAAGCTTTCTCATTCCATTTCCTACTGGGATGGTTTTAAGGGCCTCATGGCATAACCCTGGGGCATTGTTTTCTTTTTTTGACCTCACCTTGAGTCTTGCAGGCTCTTAGTTTCTGGGGCCCACAGTGAAAACCACAAGTCCTAGGACTGCCAGGAAACTCCCCAGGGAGTGTACCAGAGAGTCATGATCCTTTGAAGGCCAAGTTCATAATTTCTCTCAAAAATGTAGTAGGTGTCTGGTCTTTTTATCTCCAGGCAGCTCCACGTGCAAGTAATGACAAAGATTTCCCCTGATACAGCTCTTTTGTTTTTCCTTTTCATTTTTTAGACTGTGGCAAAAATACTTACAACATAAAACTGACTATCTTAACTACCCTTATTTATTTGTTTAAAAATTGTTTATTTACTTGCCTGCATTAGGTCTTAGTCCTGGCATGTGAGATTTTTTTTTTTTAATATTTATTTATTTGACTGTGCCAGGTCTTAGTCATAGCATGTGGGATCTAGTTTCCTGACCAGGGATTGAACCCGGGCGCCTCCGAATTGGGAGCTCAGAGTCTTATCCATTGGACCACCAGGGAAGTCCCTGCATGTGAGATCTTTAGTTGCAGCATGCACGATCTTTTTTAACTGCAGCAGGTGGGAACTTCCCAGGTGGTGTAGCTGGTAAAGAATCTACCTGCCAATGCAGGAGACACTAGTTTGATCTCTGGGTAGGGAAGATCCCCTGGAGTAGGAAATGGCAACCTACTCTTGTATTCCAGCCTGAAAAATTCCATGGACAGAGGAGACTGGCAGGCTACAATCCATGGGGTCCAAAAGAGTTGAACACAACTGAGCATGCCTGCACACACATATGCGGGATCTAGTTCCCTGACCAGGGATTGAACCTGGGCCCTCTCTGCATTGGGAGTGCAGTCTTAGCCACTGGACCACTAGGGAAGTCCCCATCTTAACTAATTTTATTTTATTTTATTTATTTATTATTATTTTTAACTAATTTTAAATGTATGGTATGTGCTAAGTCGCTTCAGTTGTGTTCAACTCTTTGCAACCTTATGGACTGTAGTCTGCCAGGCTTCTCTGTCCAAAGGATTCTCCAGGCAAAAATACTGGAGTGGGTTGCCATACGCTCCTTCAGAGGATCTTCCCAGTCCAGGGATTAAACCTATATCTCTTACATCTCCTGCATTGGCAGGTGGGTTCTTTACCACTAGTGCCACCTGGGTAGCTCAGTGGTATTAAATCCGTTTAGAATGTTTTGCCACCATCCCCACCATCCATCTCCAGAGATCCTCATGTCATAAAACTGAAATTCTGTCTCCCTGAAACACTAACACCTCATTCCTCCTTGGCCCCCTGCCCCAGCTCTTGGCAACCAATATTCTACCATCTTTTCTTTATGGATCTGACTACTCTAAATTGCTCATAGAACTGGAATGATGCAGTAATATTTGCCTTTCTTGACAGTTATTTCACTGAGCATCATGTCCTCGAGGTTCACCCATCTGCTGTAGTTCTTAAGTGGCACATGGGACCTTCCTCTGTCTTCACTGTGGCATGTGGGATCTAGTCCCCTGACTAGGAGTCAAACCTGGGCACCCTGTATTGGGAGCACAGAGTCTTAGCTACTGGACCACCAGAGATGTCTCAAGACCACATATTTCTCACTCTTGAAGTCAAGGAGAACTTCTTGACTAGAAAACTCCTTGGTGGTCAAAAGTCTACCCGTAGGCCTCTTTGCTGGAGTTTATCTCGGCTAAGAAGTGCTTGTGTGCACATGTGAGGACCTGAGATACATCAAATACGGACTCAGATCCAGGCAAATCAGTGAAAGAAATGCCTCATAAAAGTGATTCAAATCCCCTGACTCTCTTTCTGAGTCCGCCCATGTGTCTACTCACACGTACTGTATTCTTTTTCTTCCTAATAAGCACTTCACTTGTTTAACTACGTTCTGTCTTTGTGGGAAGACAGAAAGTCTTTCTGTCTTTTGTGCAAAGTTGAAGGGCCAGGGCCTGTGTCACTGACCACTGGTCTAGTGGCTGAGATTCAGCGCTCTCACAGTTGCAGCCCAAACTTAATCTGTGGCTGGGGACTGAAACCCTGCTTCAAGCTGCTGCTGGCTTGAGGTCACCTGAGATCAGTTAGACCTTGGCATTCTCTCAAGGATGTGGAGAAATGGTCCGTTTCTTGCTATAACTGCCTCCTCAGGGCCCTTTGTATCGCTGCTTCTCTGTGAGCCCCCAAGTCACCACAATCAGCCAATTTAAACTGTAGTCTGCATGGAGAGAGAATACCTTCATGTTATTAGAGCCCCTTCTCCTTTGCATGCCTCAGAACATGCATGCATGCTCAGTTGCTCAGTTGTGTCTGACTCTGCAACCCCATGGACTGTAGCCCGCCAGGTTCCTCTGTCCATGGGATTCTGCAGGCAAGAATACTGGAGAGGCTTGCCATTTCCTCCTCCAGGGAATCGTTCCAACCCAGGGATCAAACCTTCATCTCCTGCATTGCCGGTGGATTCTTTACCATCTTCAGTTCAGTTCAGTCACTTAGTTGTGTCTGACTCTTTGCAACCCCATGAACTGCAGCACGCCAGGACTCCCTGCCCATCACCAACTCCCAGAGTTTACTCAAACTCATGTCCATTGAGTTGGTGATGCCATCCAACCACCTCATCCTCTGTCGTCCCCTTCACCCCTGCCTTCAATCTTTCCCAACATCAGGGTCTTTTCAAATGAGTTAGTTCTTCTCATCAGGTGGCCAAAGTATTGGAGTTTCAGCTTCAACATCAGTCTTTTCAATCAACACTCAGGACTGATCTCCTTAAGGATGGACTTTACCATCTTAGCCACTGGGAAAGTCCACCGCTCTCTTTAACGATAGTGGGAAGAAGCAACAACTATAACAAATAGCCTGGCTTTCCCTAACCACCTCCCAGAGAGCTACAGACTCAACAAACACAGTCTGCTATGCGTGACTCACAGCTGTGCTCGCCCTCGGTGAGGATGACTGCCAGCCCAGGTGGCTCTGTCTTTGGTTCAAGTAGATGGGAGCAAGGATTGGGGCCTTGCATCACAGTTTAGAAGGAGCCTGATGACTTGGGTTCCTTCTTATTCTTTTTTTTTTTTTTAAAAGATAAGTTTGTTTATTTGCTTTTGGCTGTTCTGAGTCTTCTTTGCTGTGTGCAGGCTTCTCTCTAGTTGCAGCAAGCAGGCCCTCTTATTGCAGTGGCTTCTCTTGCTGCAGACCACGGGCTCTAGAGTGGGGCTTTAGGAGTTGCAGTGAGTGGGCTCTAGAGTACAGGCTCAGTAGTTGGGGCACATGGGCTTAGTTGCCCCTTGGCATGTGAGATCTCCTGGGACCAGGGCTAACCTGTGTCCTCTGCATTGGCAGGTGGATCTTTAACCACCGCATGCCATGTGGTGAGGCCAAAAAAAAAAAAAAAAAATTCCTTTCTGGTTTTGCAACTCACTTAGGATAAAATTCAACATAAGCACAGGGAGATCTGGGTGGGCCCCTAACACTACACCCTGTGATAGGCATGAAGGAGCCATATGGTTGAAGCACAGTGCCCATTTTTGAGGTGCTCCCAGTCTGGAGTCACAGGCAGTGCTGCGACATTCTGCCTCTATCACTTACAAGCTGTGCAACCTTGGGTAAGTTCCTTTGTTGTAGCCAGGTGTTCTGGGAAACAAACTCACTCAGAAGGACAATGCAGATGGTGGAGTGCAGTTTATTACACCGGCGGGCCCAAGGCAGAGTCTCCTCTTAGTCAAGGACCCCGACCAGTTTTTGTGAAAACCTTATATACCCTAAGTGTACGTGCTCAAACCCACCTTCCCCAATTCTCTGAAACTAGTCTGAACAAAGGAAAAGAAAGATATAATCAAAGTTAACCCTGATTCGTATGCCTTAAGCCTAGGTAGTTAACAGTGGACAATTATCAATAGGCCTGTGGTCATACCCCAATAAGCATAATAGAATTTATGATTCTATTCAGTTACACAGATAATTAGGGTATTCTTTTAGGTGACAGAGAGTCTAGGTACGAGCCCTGGGGCTCTTCCACTCGGGGGGTCTGGTTTTCCAGTTGGTACGCTGTTTCCATAGATACTGGGGTATAGCTCAAAGTCCACAGTCCTGCCCAAGATGGAGTCCTGCTTTCAAGATGGAGCCTGTTCTGTCTGTTTCCTCCTTCACTCCCCGCCTTGATGCTCTTATCTCATAGTATGAGCATCACTCATAGGGATATATTGCACCCTAGATCTCTGGCCGCTAATTTGGGAGAATGACACCAACCTTTGGGTTACAAAGTTCATAATTCATTGTAAAATGCAGGGTCCACAAAGCAGAACTATCAAGGCAACTATAACAATGGTAAACATAGTAAGTTTTCCACCAATCACCCTTCACCCAAGATAGGACTGAAGTCCAGAAAGGAATGTTTTCATTTGACATTGCTTTTACCTGGTTTTTCATGTCATCTAAAGCAGCTGATACATTGCCAGATAAACCAGGAATATATACATAACATTCAACCTTAATTACAGCACAGGTCCCTCCTTGAGCAGCTGTGAGCATGTCCAAAGCCATTCTACTTTGAATTACCACTTTACTTATTTGGATTTGTTCTTCATTTAAGACTTTGATGGCTTTAGCACCATCTAGGAGGGCCTGTTTTGTGAAATTAGTCAAGGCTTCTACTTTAATCGTAATCTCTGTTGTCCCTAGAGAAGGTACGAATACGGCAGCAATATACTCATACCACTGAAACACAGACCTTGTCCACCTAGCACATAAACCAGGTAGATTTACCGGGGCTTGTTGTAGGTTAGGCTTTATGCTGCCATGGGCAAAAGCGAATCCCAGTGTGCAACGGCCTACCTAGCCGGTTGATAACCAAGGACAAAGGTTAGGTCCACAAAGCCATTGGGTTCCACTGGGTGCCACCCAGTGGATTCCAGGGTTATATTGCCAATCAGAGCCTGGCCAATGGATGGACTGGTTGGGGTGGTATGTGACCTTGAATGTTCATTTACACTGGGGGATAGATGCCCCATGTATTTTAGTTCTTTTGGGTATAATGGACAGTCCCCAAACCCTACCCTTTGTTCTTTTTGTTCCCAGCATATAGTGGCAGGAGTAATTAATTGACCCTTTTCTGGGGTCATCCAGAAATATTCATCCCCGACTTGGTAGAATTGTTCAACATACCTAGAGGCCTGTCCTCCCTTGGTGGTCAGGGAGCTTTTCTCCTTTTTGTTCTTTAAATATAAAGGATAGGCTTTTGTTACTTCTATGAAACTGGTGTTTATATCAAATGTAACCCCATGACCCGAGTCTATTGACTGTAGATCTGGCTTACATCAAGAGAGCAGGGAGAGATTATGATTGACAAGAGAAAGGAAAGTCTCTTTTTGTTGTCCCAGAAAAGAGCAGAGTGGTTTAAAATCTCCTTGGTGGAGTGGTGACACCCACCAAGGAATCCATCCATCACAGACAGAGGCATAGCCCCACATACCCGGCAGTTGGAGGTGTTGTTGAAGTCCGTGTAGGAATGTGCCTGTGAGATGAAAACATTGTCCTGAGTTGAAACGGAAGTTAAACTCAAAATCACGTTGATGAGGCCAAGCGGCAGGAGTTGATTATGTGGCTTCATCCTGAAGGGGCTCGTCCGGAATCTTCTTTTCCTTCTTCTTCTTAAGGATGATCTTAGTATCTCGAGGGTCAGTGGGGTCCCTCTGCTCAGTCCACTCAGAGTTTTCTGGGTCTGTATGGTATGTTCTCTTCATCCTCATGTGGTGGATCCAAGGGAGTGACACGTGCAACTTTAACTGCAGTAGGGGTGGTTACAACAGTATATGGACGTGGGCCAAGGAGTCGTGTTTCCAGTCCTTGACCCACACCTGATCCTAGGGCACAAATTCGTGAATCTGTTCCCCAAGGGGGAACAGCACCTTTTTTTGTACAAACTTAGCTACTTGATTTATTACCTTACCCAGTTGTTCCACCTGCTGTGAAATCTCGTCTCCCCTTCAGTTCAGTTCAGTCGCTTGCTCAGTTGTGTCTGACTCTTCATGACCCCATGAAGCGCAGCACGCCAGGCCACCCTGTCCATCACCAACTCCCGGAGTTCACTCAGACTCACGTCCATTGAGTCGGTGATGCCATCCAGCCATCTCATCCTCTGTCGTCCCCTTCTCCTTCTGCCCCCAATCCCTCCCGGCATCAGAGTCTTTTCCAATGGGTCAACTCTTTGCATGAGGTGGCCAAAGTACTGGAGTTTCAGCTTTAGCATCATTCCCTTCAAAGAAATCCCAGGGCTGATCTCCTTCAGAATGGACTGGTTGGATTTCCTTGCAGTCCAAGGGACTCTCAAGAGTCTTCTCCAACACCACAGTTCAAAAGCATCAATTCTTCGGTGCTCAGCCTTCTTCACAGTTCAACTCTCACATCCATACATGACCACAGGAAAAACCATAGCCTTGACTAGATGGACCTTTGTTGGCAAAGTAATGTCTCTGCTTTTGAATATGCTATCTAGGTTGGTCATAACTTTCCTTCCAAGGAGTGTCTTCTAATTTCATGGCTGCAGTCACCATCCGCAGTGATTTTGGAGCCAAAAATCTCCCCTTCCTGAGGCAAATTTGTTGACACCTGTTTTATTATGGGAGGGGCCTCCCATACACAGTTTCGTACAGAGAAGAGCCAAGGGACCATGGGGTCATCCTGAGTCTGAGCAGAGCCATCGGAAACAAGTCCATCCAGGAGCAGTCAGTCTCTATGATCCACTTGGAGAGTGTCTCTTTAAGAGTCTGGTTGGTTCCTTCCACCATCCCAGAACTCTGGGGCTTATATGCTGTAGGTAATTTCCACTAAAAGTTTTGCTTCCTTGTTGTACTAAATCAGCTACAAAAGCCAGGCCATTGTCCGATACGATGCTGGTAGGAAATCCAAATCTAGGAACTATCTCCCTAAGCAGGAACCGGGCTACTTCTGAGGCTCTTTCAGTCCGGGTAGGAAAAGCTTCTACCCATCCTGAGAACGTACATACCGTGACCAGCAGGTAATGGTAGGGTCTGTGAGGTTTCATTTCAGTGAAGTCCACTTCCAGGTGTTCAAAGGGCAGCCTGCCTTTTAGCTGAACTCCCGGAGGTTTTTGTCTGTGCCGACAGGCAGCATTGACCTGTGAGCAGGCAGTGCAATTCTGAGATTCTGTCCTACATAGGGAAGAGAGGTGGGGAATCAAGAAATATTTTTGAATTAGCTTTTCCAGTTTATCATGGCCTAGGTGGGTCGCTTGGTGTGTTTGGCTTACCAGAGTGGGTGCCAGATCCTCCGGTACCAATAATTTGCCACTTGGCAATTCCCACCATCCCTTTTCAGTCTTGATGGCCCCTTCTGCTTTGGCTACTTGGTTTTGGGCTTCAGTGTATTTTGGAGAGCCCAGTGTTAGCTCAGGCAGCTCCGCCAATAGGAGAGCTTTAATAGGGGCTTCACTTGTCACCCCCAAGCCCTCAGCTGCTTGTTTAGTGGTCTTATCTGCCAGTCTGTTTCCCTGAGCCCGAGGGGTATCCTCTTATTGATGTCCTTGGCGGTGTATGACTACAGCCCTTTCTGGTTCCCAGACAGCATCTAATAGGGTCAGAAGTTCTTCCTTGTTTTTAATATCTTTTCACTAGCTGTCAAAAGGCCTCTCTCCTTATACAGATCCCTGTTACATGTGGTGTGGCAAAAGCATACCTGGAGTCTGAGTAAATGTTTGTCTCCTTACCTTTTGACAGCTGAGGGTCTGGATTAGAGCATATAGTTTGGCCCGTTGAGCAGACCAGTGTGATGGCAGAGAGCTAGCCTCAATGACGGTTTCTTCCATGACTACTGCATATCCCGACAATTGTTGTCCTTGTTTCACCAGGCTGGCGCCGTTGGTGTACAGAATCAAATCTGGGTCCGGGATTAGCTGGTCTCTCAAGTCAGGTCTGCTGGCATATTTCCTTGCAATCATGTGAGGGTCCACCTTCTCCCACAGGAAGGAGAGTGGCTGGATTCAGGGCCTGACGAGGCTCAATAGTAACATGGAGGTTTTCACATAGCAGTCCCTGGTATTGAATAATCCGGGATGTCAACAGCCATTTATGGGGGTCCCCTCGCAGGAGAGTATTGACCTCATGTAGGACTTTTGCGATCAAATCTGGGCCCAAAGTCAGCTTGGTTGCCTCCCAAACCAGTAAGGCAACTGCAGCAACTGCCCGTAAGCATCCCAGCCACCCAGTGGCAACGTTGTCCAGCCGTTTCGGGAGATAAGCCACGAGTCTGTCCCATGTCCCCATAGTCTGGGACAACACTCTCATAGCCACCTTGTCCTTTTCAGTCACGTGAAGAGTAAACAGCTTCGCAAGGTCTGGCAGGCCCAAGGCGGGTGCTGACATAATTGTACCGGGTTTGAGTTCTATTACCAGTGGGACTTGTTTTGCAAGCCTGGGGGTGTTATCTTCCACTCAGACTCAGGGAATTGTTGAGTTAACTCTCCCTCTCGACTGTTTAGCCCATTCGGTTTCCCTTCCGGGATATTGTGCAACCTCCATTCATCTTGAGGGGTTACTGAGAGGAAGAGTAAATAGGTGGTTGAGCCCACTTGAAGAGTGGGTCTTTCGTGAGGGGAAAGGTCACTTGTGCCCCCAATTTAGACAGCAAGTCTCTTCCCAACAAAGGTACTGGGCATTCAGGGATGTATAAAAATTCATGAGTCACTTGGTGTCCCCCCATCTGACATTTTCGGGGTAGGCTTGCGATACAAAGGCTGCATTTATCACCATCTGAGACCCAGCAGCCTCTGGATCTATTGGCGTATAAAGTACATAGGCTTCGCACAGTGTTTCGTAGAACTCGGAGGGTGATTGACTTTCCCTTTAAATCACTTCAGAGGGTTTTGCCATACTCATAGGTTTTCGGGCCCCCCTCATAAGACTTTGGAAAATAGCCACCCAATATCTCTTCGGGTGGCCCCTCCCTTCTTCTGTGTTACAGTCCCATTTGGGCCTCCCTCTTATCAGGGGTGGCTAGTTCTGTCCACCATCGCAGGTTTGCAGTACGCTCTGGGATGCTTATGGTGCCATTTCTCTTAACCATTTTCTGGCCTCAGTTAGGATCCTGTGTCTTTCCTCAGTGCTGAAAAGGAAGACTAGTAGTTGGATTATGTCATCCCATGTAGGATGACAGGTGGGTTCGAAAAATAGTCTCCATTAGCCTAATCATGGCTTGTGGCTCCTCTGACTACGATGGAGTGTGTCTCTGTCAGTTTAATATATCCGTAGAGGAAAATGGCTGGTAATAATAGGCTATGGGGGCAGATGGTAGTGCCCACATGCGTCCTGAACTGGAGGCTGTTGTAGCTCTCTGAGGGGCATCTGTAGTGGGGTTCTTTCCCTCTGTTCCTTGGCGGAGTGCAGCCTCTGTCTAATTCCTGTGTTTTCTTCCCCTTTCCCATCAGTACTCACCGGGAGAGGTGGATACAGTCTAGGAGGTCCGGCTGAGGTGGAGTCCTGGGGGCGTTGACCAGAGGTCACCATCATTGGGACCGGAGCCTGCCAAAATGGCAGCTCTACTATCTCCAGGAGAGTTGACAGAGGAGCAGCGGCTGGTGCAGGAACTTCACCTGGCCCTGGATCGGGCATTAAGGTGGCCTCTGTTCCTGGTGGAGCACTGGGTGGTGGGCGTGTCATCATCCAGTACGGAGGAGGGGGCAAGTCATCCCCATCCAAATCCTGTAGAATTTCTTCTTTTTTTTTTTTTTTTTATCATCAGTCAATTTTTGTGCCATTAATATTTTTCCCTTTCCCTTCCAGATACATAACCTTGTCCAAGAAGGAGGGTCTTGAGCTAACCCTAGCCATGAGGCTAGGGAGACAGTTGCCTTAGGGAGATAACCTAACCTGTTCTAATGGAGGACTAGGGGAAGAAATCAATGACTTAAATCCCTCAGAGCAGTAAGAGGATAAGGTTTATGACTGTTTCACTGTTTCCCAGTCTCAGGCACAGGCTTGGATTGCTTTACATCATGATATCTATTCGCATCTGTGGTGAACGAACTGGTAATGAGTTAAAATTACAACCCCTTAATCCTACCCAGCACTGGTCATGCTGGAGACCTTGGGGACACCCAACTCCAGTCTGGGGGTTCCAGGAGCTCAACCTGCCTTGACCTGCCTAGGGATCTTGTTCTCGAAAGGTTGTCACGCCTCAACATGCTTGGGGATCCACCAGTCCAGGGGTCCCAGGAGGTCATCATGCCTTGATCTGCCCAGGGACCCAATTCTCAGGAGGCCTACCTGCCTTGACCTGCCCAAGGATTCAATCTCCAGGAGGCTGTCACGCCTCAGCCTGCCTGGGGATCTATACCCTGACCCGGGGACGCCTGGCTCTCAGGTTGCAACAGTACTGGGTAAGATAAGCTTCAGAAAGACTTCCCTAAGGGAGTTCACCCATGGAAATAGAAGGAAGCCTATTACTTGTGGGACTGTGCCCAGTCTCAGCAATAACTCAGGAGCCCAATGAAACACCATTGCCTTTCTGGAAAGACTAAAAGAGACCTTCCAAAAGTTTACCAATCTGGACTTAGACTCTTACGAGGGACAGGTGATTTTAAAGGACAAATTCCTGTCCCAATGTGCATCAGATATCAGAATAAAGTTACAACAGCTACAGCAACAGAACCCTGCTTCCTCTTTAGATGAGATGGTCAAGACAGCCACCAATACCTTTTATAACAGAGAACAGGAGAAGGAGGCCAAGGCCCAGGAGAGGGATGAAAGGAAAGAGACAAGGCATGCCCAGATGTTGGCCGCCCTCCAGAGAAGCCCTATGGCAAACCCTGAGTCCTTCAAGGACAAGGCATGAGACAAATGCTTAATCTGTAGACAGGCAGGACATTGGGCCAAAGAGTGTCCAAACCTTGACAAGTCTCCTATAATGGCTTGCTACAAATGCCATCAACTGGGAGACTGGGCAGCACTCTGTCCTTGGGACCCAAGAGCCTCAAGGTCAAGTGCCAAGCCTTCCCTCAGGATGGTTCAACAGGACTGAAGAGGCCCGCTCCAGCCAGCCCACCTCTCACAGATAACCATCATGGGGCTGGAGCCAAGGGTGAAACTGGATGTGGCAGGTAGGCCTGAGATTTCTTGGTTGACACAGGGTTACCTACTTTATCCTGACTTCCTACTCCGGAGGCTTCTCCTCCCAAACCTGTACCATTTTGGGTGCTACAGGAAAAACAACTACTAAAAGATTCACCCGAGCTCTTCTTTGTTGCTGGGATGGACAAATATTTTCCCATCAGTTTCTGGTGGTCCCTGAGTGCCCTACTCCCTTACTGGGAAGAGATATACACACTAAACTGGGGACCACCCTTGTGATGGGAAGCTTTTCAGCCCCTAGAGCCCTACAGCTCCTGGTTACTACTGAAGAACCCATTACACCTTCAATAGGGAGGGACCAAAAACTATGAGAGGACAAAATTAACCCCCAGGTGTGGGACCAGGGGATTCCTGGGTGAGCCCACCAAGCTGAACTGGTCATCATTGTCCTCTGAGATCCTATTGTTTCCCAACCGGGAACAATATCCCCTCAGAAGAGAGGCTTGGGTGGGACTACAGCCTTTAATAAATAAATTCCTTGCTTGTGGGCTATTGATACCCACCACTTCGCCCTGTAACACCCTTCTTTACCTCTCAGTAAAGAAGAAGGACAGAACCTGGCGCATGGTTCAAGATCTCCGGATCATAAATGAAGCTGTAGTCCCCCTCCATCCCACAGTACCCTCCCTATGTAATCTTGGGAGAAATCCCACCCAGTGCCAAGCAGTTTACAGTCTTGGGTCTCAAAGATGCATTTTTTTGCACACCACTGGCTAAAGAATCCCAATACCTTTTTGCCTTCGAGTGGGAGGCCCCAGGAGAAAAACACCAACAGATGACTTGGACAGTATTACCTCAGGTGTTTAGAGATAGCCCCCACCTGTTTGGACAGGCTCTTAGCCGAGATCTCCTAGATCTGAACCTGGGACCTAATAGGAAAATATTACAATATGTAGATGACCAACTAATCTGTTCTCCAGATGAGAAAAATGCCCAACAACATGCAATTCAGGTTCTAAACTTTTTGGCAGAGAGGGCATATAAAGTCTCCCTTGCTAAGGCACAGATGGTCAAGACAAAGGTCACTTACCTGGGAGTTCAGATTACACACGGGTCCAGGAGGCTGTCCTCTGATCGGGTACAAGGAATCCTCCAGTTGCCCTCCCCCACGACTCGAAAACAATTGCGAGCTTTCCTGGGGCTAACTGGATATTGTAGAGTCTGGATACCCAACTATGGTCTAAATGCCCAGCTCAAAGGGACGGGATGATTCAATCCCACTGATGTGGGAAACTCCTCAAAAGAAGGCAGAGGCTACACTAAAACAAAGCTTAACTTAGGCACCTGCCTTGAGGTTGCCAGACCCAGAAAAAGCATCCCAACTTTATGTTCATGAAAGAGAGGGAATAGCCTTGGGAGTGTTAACTCAAAGGTTGGGATTTGAGATCCAGCCTGTAGCTTACTTATCCAAGAGGCTCTACCCAACCCCCCGAGGCTGGCCCCCCTGCCTTCGAAATCTTGCCGCTATTGCAATCCTGATAGAAGATTCTTTAAAACTCTCATTTGGGGGCAAACTATTTTTACCAGCCACCAAGTGAAACAACTGAAGTGAAACAACTCCTAAATGGGAGAGGTCAGTATGGATGTCTGATCAAAGAATCCTCAGATATCAAGCAGTGCTGATGGAAAATCCAGGCCTCACTATATCCCCTTGTGAGGTTCTTAACCCAGCCACCCTCCTCCCTACCCCCGAGGGCTCTCTCCCCTTTCACTCTTGCCTAGAAACCTTGGCCCACTGGACAAAACCCGGAGAGGGATTGTCAGAAGATCCTTTGACCAATCCCGAGGAAATCGGGTACACTGATGGAAGCAGCTTTGTCTTGGATGGGAAAAGAAGAGCCGGGTATGCAGTAGTCTCTAGTTTTGAGACCATAGAGGCTAAACCTCTGCCACCAGGTACTTCAGCCCAATTAGCTGAGCTCACAGCCCTGACTTGAGCCTTAGAGCTGGGAAAAGGAAAAAGAGGAGCCATTTACACTGACTCCAAGTATGCCTTTCTGGTGCTACCTGCACATGCTGCTATTTGGAAAGAAAGGGGCCACTGTCAAGTACTACCCGAGGGTCCCCAATCAAATATGGTGATCAAATTCTTAGACTCTTGGAGGCAGCCCATCTGCCCACTGAGGTTTCAGTCTCCCATTGTAAAGGACACCAAAAAGGGAGCACGAAAGTGGCATGAGGGAACCACGCAGCGGATCAGGCAGCTAAGAGTGTAGCATTACAGAACAATGACCTAATAGGGGTGGCCACCTTAGTTCCACAGACTAATTTGCCAGAAACTCTTTCATATACTGAAGGTGAGACTCTTAAAGCTAAAAGCGAGGGCTTTCAAGAAGATCATATGGGGTGGTTCCCTAAAGGGGGACTCCTTTTTCTGTCTGGGAACCTCCACTGGAAGTTGGTTAACTCCTGACACGCCACCACTCATTTAGGGGAAAAGGCCCTCCAAAGATTACTAGAAAGGTCCTTCAGAGGAACAGGCCTCCAAACAACTACAAAGCAAGTGGTCTCCTCTTGTCCCACTTGCCAATTAAACAAAAGGAGCTCGAAGACCCCAGCTGGCCAGCCCGTCCAAAGACATGGGGCCTACCCAGGAGAGGACTCGCAGATGGACTTCACCCAGATGCCAGTTTCTCAAGGGTATAAATACCTATTAGTCATGATAGATACATTCACAGGATGGATTGAAGGCTTTCCCACCTGGACTGAGAGGGCTGAGGAGGTGGTAAAAAAGCTGCTCCATGAAATCACTCCGAGATTTGGTCTGCCAGGTCATTACAAAGTGACAACAGGACATCATTTATTTCTAAGGTCACCTAAGGGGTCTCTAAAGCATTGGGCATTAACTTATTATCTCCATTGTACTTGGAGACCTCAGTCTTCAGGAAAAGTAGAAAGAGCCAACCAGTTCTTAAAATCGGCGATAAAAAAAGATAACCCAGGAGACATCCATGGGATGGAAGGAGGCTTTACCAATAGGTCTCCCCTACACTGGTATCACCCCTTAGGAACAGGTTGGTCTTAGTCCTTATGAGATGCTATGTGGGAGATCTTTTGTTTATGTCAGTGACCTCTTCCTAGATCCAGAGGTTCAGACCCTCCAGTCTTATACCATGGCCATTGGGCAATTCCAACAGGATATATGCTCGTGGGGTGTGAACCAGGACCCAAAAGATTCTAAGGAGTCACCACTATATGCTCCAGGAACTCAAGTACTAATTAAAGTCTGGAAGGATGGGTCCACAAAGGCTCAACTCAAGCCCACAAGAAAGGGCCCCTGCCCTGTAATATTTTCTATCCCCACAGCAGTCAAGGTACCAGGACATGACTCCTAGATTCACTACTTATGAGTCAAGCCGTGGAAGAAAACAGAAGAGGACATTCAATATACCTATGAGCCTCTGGGAGATCTCAGATACCTATTCAGAACTACAAATGAGTGTCATTCTAATGAACACCCTCAAAATCTAGTTTCTGGGGGTAAGATTTCTCAGGACAGCTCTAAAGAGCCAGCACAGCTTGGCAGGGGTTGTACTCCAAAACAGACAGGCAATAGATCTTCAGATCCCTGAACAAGGAAGGACTTGAGCCATCCTGGCGATGGAAATTTGAAGTTGGTTAATGCCCCTACTAGTCCTTGTTATGCCATATTGATGCTGCTTATGATTGTTCCGTGTACTATCAATCGTCTAACCTGTTTTGTCTCTACCCAGGTCAACAAGCTACAACATGTAGTACCAGTTCACAAGGATATATAAAACTACAGCCGACCATGGAAAATACAAGTCACCCTTAGATGGACACCGCTATAAGGACTCTGAGGCCTGAGACTAGCAAGAGGGGGAGGCCCAATACCCCTCGCCATCCCAGTTCAGCAGGAAGTAGCCAGAGTGGCCTCGATGCCCCTATTCCCAAAGAATTCCCAACATCCCATCTCTTGAGGAGGAGAATGTTAGGTAGTTAGAATAGGGAAAAGGAGTCCAGAATGGCGTCTGAAGACCGGAGTGAGGACTTCAGGTGGAATAAACAACACTCCTGGCTAGCCCAATTTACATAGGGCAGGCCCATGGGGGAGGAAAAAATATATAAAAAGAGGAGCCAAAGGGCTGGGGGTCTCTCTCTCCCCACCGCACACACTCGTTCTCTCTCTCTTTGAGTCAACATGCCCTCATGCCTCGAGGATGTATTTCCCAGTTATTTTCTAAATAAAACTGAGCTGTAACACAGAGCTGTAACACTGATCTGTCCAAGAGCTGTAACACGGCCTGTCTGAGGGCTGTGACACGCTGAGAGCTTTAACGTCCGTCACTTCAAATTTTTGAGACCACACAGAACCCAGGAGATTTTTTTCTCCTGACAATTAGGATATTCTTTTAGGTGAAGGAGAGTCTAGGTACGAGCTGGGGCTCTTCCATCCGGGGGGTCTGGCTTTCCAGTTGGTATGTTGTTTCCATAGATACTGGGCATATAGCTCAAAGTCCACCGTCCAGCCCAAGATGGAGTTCTTCTTTCAAGACGGAGCCTGTTCTGTTTCCTCCTTCACCTTAACCTTTCTGTGCTTAAGTTGCGGCATCTATAAAATGGAGATATTGCTAACACATTTCCCTTCCAGGGCTGTTGTGAGGAATAAATGAGTTAATATGTCAAAAGGGCAGGAAACAACCTGACAAAGTCAAATATTAATAATAGTAAAAGAAACACATTAAAAAAATAAAATACATGGAATCATACAGTTAAAAAAGGACATGGAACAGTTGCTTGCATGTGGTAAGTGCTTGACATAAGGTAATCACTATTTCATTATTGGCTCTGGAAGTTTAATTGGGCCTAGAAGGCCCTTCTAGGAAGTTTGCATTTTGTCCTGTTAATTCCCTGGTAGCTCAGCTGGTAAAGAATCCACCTGCAATGCAGGAGATCTGGGTTCAATCCCTGGGTTGGGAAGATCCCCTGGAGAAGGGAATGGCTGTCCCCTCCAGTATTCTGGCCAGGAGAATTCCATGGATGTATAGTCCATGGTGTCAAAAAGAGTCAGACATGACTGAGCGACTTTCACTTTCATCCTCAAGAAGAGTCAGGCTGAGCTGGTAGGTGAGAGACAGTGGGGAGGGACTGGTTTGGAGACTTGGAATAACACTGAACAGCTCTCATAGGGTGGCAGGTAAGAGCCTGTTTAGAGTATGTTCCAGAGGGAATAGAAGGGACTTCCTGCTAGCCCAGTGGTTAAGAATCCACCTGCCGATGCAGGGGACACAGGTTCAATCCCTGGGTCCAGGAAGATTCCACATGCCTCGGGGCAACTAAGCCTGTGTGCCACTACTGAGCCTGTGTTCTGCAAAAAGAGAAGCCACTGCAATGAGAAGTCCATGCACCACAACTAGAGAGAAGTCCCCGCTCCCTATGAGAGGGTAACAAGCAGGAAGGCCAGGGGTCTCCAAACGGAGGAAATAGGCTGCAAGTGTTGGACATTTTTTCTCTCTCTCTTAAGCAGCAGGAGGAAACAAACTAGTGCCATTTCCCCCTTCTCTATACAAATTTAAAAAGCGGTTTCTCTTAAAATTCTGTGTTGCCAACGTGACAGCTGGCCCCACCTGAACTTAACTGTTCTCAAACCTTGAGCTAACCAGTGCATTTTTCTTATGGAAATGTTTGTCTTAAGCTATGTTAATGTACTATCTTCAAGTCGGTTCGGCCTAAAGGCTTAGATTTAAGCTCAGAACCAACTTGACAAACAGTATGTTACACACTGTTTTCCTAATCTATGTTAATGAAATATTGTATGGTAATCTGCCTTTCTTCAAGATTCAGGTCCATCGGTTTATGGCCTGGGATGACTCACCTGGTGCCATTCTCTGAGTTTTGAGACATTTTTCTTTATTTAATTAGCAGACTGCTAGTAGCTGTATAACATCCAGCTAAAGACTAGCAGGGGAGAAGGCAATGGCACCCTACTCCAGTACTGTTGCCCGGAAAATCCCATGGACGGAGGAGCCTGGTAGGCTGCAGTCCATGGGGTCGCACAGAGTTGGACACGACTAAAGCAACTTAGCAGCAGCAGCAGCAGCAGCAGCAAAGACTAGCAGGGGGCACTCTTTCTGCCCCTTTCTGATGTCTCTGTCGGAAGCTTTCTCTATGTCTTTTATACTTTAATAAAACTTTATCACACAAAAGCTCTGAGCGATCAAGCCTCGTCTCTGGCCCTGGGTTGAGTTTTTCTCCTCCGGAGGCCAAGAATCCTGGTGTCTTTCATTCTTCAGCAACAACCTTTCACCTACAGCTAGAGAAAATCCCTGTGCAGTAAGGAAGACCCAGTGCAGCCAAGAATAAATAAATAAATAACAATTTAAAAAGAATATACCTATCAATAATTACTAAAAATCAAAGCTTCTCTGTTCCTGGGATTCATCAGGCAAGAATACTTGGAGTGGGTTGCCATTCCCTTCTCCAGGGGATTATTCAATGTATGTTCTTATAAAACAAAGGGAATAGAAGAACTCACGGAGGCAGCAAGCATAGGTGGATTTTTCTAAAAAGAGAAGCAAATGGACAGTAACACATGGAGAATGTGGGGCTGATGGAAGTTTTGTTTTAATGGGTGGAATTGAAGAGTTAAAAATTTACATACCCTCCTGCTCCTTCTGCCTCTGTAACTCAGCTTGCTCCTTGCAAAGTCTGAATCACGTAGGTCTCAGAAAGTGGGCACTCACAATACTAGGGTCTGGAGCTTATCTCACCCTTGTCCTGCTCTTTGCAATTGCCCAACCCCAGCAAACGTGCTTAATCATGCCTGTTTGTGTACAAAAACTCCATAACCCCTTTGTTCAGGGCTCAGAGTTTGGAGTGTTAACTCCACTGAGCCCGCTGGCGAAATAAACCTGAGTTCTCCAACTCTCTGAGTGTAGTGCTCGGTTTCTTGAGTACTGGTTTCTGCAACAGAATGATTCTACAGAATATGAACGATGGGGTAGAATTCTCAGAGGGCAATCCCAGAAGTTGACTCGGGATGGGAGCCAGTATAAAACGGCAGGGTTTGTCTTGGAGAGCAGAACATTGGGGACCATAATTATTCCTCCTTTACTGATGGGGAGATCGTTTTCCAGAAGGCTGCAATGTGGCGAATCGTGGGCTGGAACGGGGACCACTCGTAGAGTGTTCCCTCTCCTTCAATGGAAGCAGAAAACCCCCAAGACTGCAGGAAGTGGGCAGAGCCTACGAGGGTAAGGGAAACAGTGGAAGCAGGCCTAGTGGAAAGAGGGCAGGCCTCTGCCTTTTCAGAATTGCGGTGGGGTGGGAGGCCGAGTCTGGAGCCAGAGAGAGGGTCAGGGTTTGATTGGGCTGAGATCACGGATGGTGACACTGGGCGAGGGGTCTGTGATCGTCCGTACTGGGCCAACGTGAAGGGGCGTACAGCATGCCTGATGTGGGAAGCAGTATGGGCTCGGAATGCAGGGAATCTGCAGGCCAGCAACTTGGGGCCACGGGGAGACCGGAGGAGGGCGGATCCGCTAGACTCCAGGCTGCTGAAAGTCGTAGAGGGGCGTGGCTTCTTGTTTAAAAAAAAAAAAAAAGGGTGTGCGTGTGTGAGGCTTGCAGCACAAGCCAATGAAAAGCGAGGGAGGGCGGAGCCTGTGCAAGAGGCAGCCAGTAGAGACAGAGGTCTTAGAGGAGGGGCCTGTGTCCCGGAGAGTGGCTAGGGCTCCGCGCATGCGCGGAGGGGAGCCCTGGATCCAAGTGGCCAAAAGGGGCAAGGACATAGGTAATTGGCCCAACCCTTTCAAGTTGTGCGCCTGGTCACGTGACACGCAGGGCGCCGAATTCCTCTGGAGCCAGCGCCATTTCCTATGAATGAAGGTTAAAGTGCCACGAGGGTAGGAGGAGCATCCTGATACGATCTGACCTTGACTCACGGCCTGGAGTCCGGAGTCAGATTGGAGTCCAGGCCCTCGCTGGAGGGGAGGGGTCCGGCTTCAGGAGAGGGTCATGCACGCTGACTTGGGGGTGTAGTCGTGGGGTGGGCTCACCACTAGGACGAAGATTCGGGTCCTTGATATCAAAGAGAGTCGGGGCTTCCCGCGGACCCATTGAGAAGCAGGTAAATGGGAAATAATTGGAGGCGTTGTCGCCGCGTTGACTTGTGGTGGCCTAATTTAGGTGGTCGTGGTTATGTAAGGGGCGAGGGGGTTGGGCTAGCGTTGCAAGGGGCGTGGCCTGGGTAGGAGCCTGGAGGTGTAAGGGGCGTGATCGTTTAGGTGTGCGAGACAAGGGGCGTGGCCGGGATCTGGGCCGGGAGATGGGGTGTGCCTTCTGGATAATTTAATTGTCGCGTCCAAGTCCTAGCACTGCCCTTTCTTCTTTAGGTGTCAGCTCATGGAGACCGCGGTGGCTGCCGCCCCAGCTTGGGGCTTCTTCTCCTCTTTCCTGCTCCTGGCCTTTGGGACGCTAGTGGCCGCCTTGCTGGGCGCCGCTCACCGCCTGGGGCTCTTCTATCAGTTGATGCACAAGGTTCGGGGGCATACAGGGGTGGCGGGCCGGGGTCAGTCAAAGGAGTGGACTTCCGTTAGCACCGTTTCTAGCTAACCCATTTCACAGGCGAGGAGAGTGAGGTTCCGATTAATGCAGAGCGACTGACCGGGAAATTCTAGGATCCGGTTGCTATTGCGGAATTGCTTCTGGGACCCTGGACTTTGCCTCTAGGAAGAGGCCACAGGCAAACTACAGCTGCCCGGTACTCCACACCCCGCCCGGCACTCCACACCCCATCTACCCTCTTCCTTAAATGTCCCCAGTCCTTTTCACAGAGCGATGCTCCCTAACACGGTGGAGTCAGAGTACTGAGGGCAGGCCCCAGAGGATGTGGCTGACCGTAACAGTTTTGTGAGGGTAGCTGTCTGTTCTGCTCAACGCTTTAGAGCGATTTTCCCAAGTACCCAACAGTTTGTCTTCATTTTCCACAAGCGGAAACTGAGGCTCAGAGAGGGTGTGTGATGACTTGCCTTAGGTGACCTGTTTGGGGAAGAAGTGACCCCACAGACCTGGCTCTGAACTACTTGGCTCCTCGCAGAAAATCACCCTTTCCCAGACCCTTTCCTTTTTTTTTTTTTTTAAAGTCTTTACTGAATTTGTTACAGTGTTGCTCCTGTTTTATGTTTTGGGTTTTTGGCTACCAGGCATGTGGGATCTTAGCTCCCTGCCCAGGGATTGAACCCACACCCTCTGCACTGGAAGGTGAAGTCTTGACCACCAGGGAAGTCTCCCTCCTAGCCTGGAGCAGCGCCACTATACCTGTGGACTTGTAAAGATTTAAGACAAAGGCCGGGCTTCCCAGGTGGTGCAGTGGTAAGGAACCTGCCTGCCAATGCAGTAGATGTGGATTTGATCCTTAGGTTGGGAAGATCCCCTGGAGAAGGAAATGGCCACCCACTCCAGTATTCTTGCCTGGGGGGTCCTGTGGACAGAGGAGCCTGGCAGGCTGCAGTCCGGGGGTTGCAAAAGAGTCGGACATGACTGAGTGACTGAACAACCACAACAGTGACAAAGGCCTCTGGTCTCTGGTGTACAGGGCTGTGTGGAAGCTGGGGCTGGGAAGCCCCAGCATCGTCTTTGCCACAGGCTGCTCCCGTGCTAGGCACTTGGTGGTTGGCAGCTTATGAGCGGGGCCTGTTCCAGTGGGTGGGAGGGGCCTGGGAGACGAGTCAGCAGTCTCCTGTTATGGGGCCCTGATACTGGAGGGCGGGCTGTTCTGGAGTCCCAGCTGGTGGCTTCTGGCCAAGCTCCCTTGGGTTCCGTGGATCCACCTTCCCTAACCTCTCTTCCTGCTTGCGCCACAGGTGCCTTGAGAGCACTGATTCTATGGGACTTTGAATCTTGCTCAGGAGTCTTGGTCTTTGTTGTTGTAAAAGGATATATTGTCGGGAGGCTCTGATAAGATGCCTGGTGTGGCTTAGTGGTAAAGAATCCGTCTGCCAATGCGGGAGACGTGGGTTCAATCCCTGGGTCGGGAAGATCCCCTGGAGAAGGAAGTTAACCCTTTCCGGTGTTTACTGCCTGGGAAATTCCATGGAAAGAGGAACCTGGCGGGCTACAATCCATGCGGGTCGCAAAAGAGTCAGGCACGATCTAGCGACTAAACAACAGCAAAGCAACACCAAGCTTCCCCTGCCTCCCACCTTGCCCCTCCCCTACTTCCTGGGGGAGGGGTGTAATTCCTCTGCCCACCTGCCCTGGTGCCCGCACCTTGGTCCTTGACAATCTCACTCCTCCCCTCTCCCGGCCCAGGTGGACACGGCAAGCACTCGGCATGGCGGGGGAAATGTGGCAGGCGTGCTGAAGGCCCACGGTGTGCGCTTCCTTTTCACACTGGTCGGCGGGCACATTTCGCCACTGCTGGTGGCCTGTGAGAAGTTGGGCATCCGCGTGGTGGACACCCGCCACGAAGTCACAGCTGTCTTTGCCGCTGATGCTGTAGCCCGCCTGACCGGTGAGGGCAGAATGGGGAGGGCTGGGGGCTGGTGAGACTGGGATGTCTTTGAGGGGGCAGGGTTTTTATTTTGGCGGGGGGAGGAACGTGGCCGGGAGGGTGGACCCAGCTGAGACAGGCTTTGTGTTCCAGGGACAGTGGGCGTGGCTGCAGTGACGGCCGGCCCCGGCCTCACCAACACAGTGACTGCGGTGAAGAATGCCCAGATAGCCCAGTCCCCAGTCCTGCTCCTGGGTGGGGCTGCCAGCACCCTGCTGCAGGTGCCCTGTCCTGGTGAGGGTGGGGGGCAGGTGGCAGGGACCCCAGGGAGCCTGGAAGTGCTCATGTGTTGACTTCCTGGATTTTTTTCTGTCTCTACTAGAATCGGGGTGCACTCCAGGCAATTGATCAGATAGCCCTGTTCCGGCCGCTCTGCAAGTTTTGTGCTTCTGTGCGGAGAGTGCGGGATATCATCCCCACCCTGAGGGCCGCGATGGCCGCTGCACAGTCGGGCACCCCCGGTAGGTAGTGGGGCGGGGGCTGGGCAGAGGTTCCGCCCTGGGACCTGGGAGGCACAGCAGACTGAGCGTTCTCCTTGTCTCCATGCAGGCCCGGTGTTTGTGGAACTGCCTCTGGACGTGCTGTACCCCTACTTCATGGTTCAGAAGGAGATGGTGCCAGCTAAGCCGCCCAAGGGCCTCATGAGTCGAGCGGTCCACTGGTAAGTAGCCCACTCCCTCCCATATTCCCTGGCTTCTCTCACAGATCCCTGCCAGCACCCATCCTTTCTTTGACTAATTCACTGATTTGCACATTAGTTTGAGAGGAGCCAGCCACGGGGAGAGTTTCTCCTCTACCTAGAGTTTCTCCTAGGTAGAGGAGACAGCATATGCAAAGGTCCTGAGGCAGGAATGAAGTTTGTGGGCTGGTAAGCAAAGTGGCCCGTGTGGTGGCAGCAGGTGAGCAAAGGGGAGAAGGGTAGAGGCTGAGCTGAGAGCAGTCAGCAGGAGTGCCTGGGCAGACCTGGGGCTTTGTTTTTTTTAAATAAATGGCTGTGGTTTTTTAAATAAAAGGTCTTGAACATGTTACAGTGTTGCTTCTGCTTTGTGTTTTTTTGGTCTTGAGGCATGTGGGATCTGAACCCCCAGACCAGGGATTGAACCTGTACCCCTGCAAAGTCTTAACCACTGGACTGCCAGGAAAGTTCCTGGGGCTTTGTTTTTAATTTGAGTCCTTTAATTTTAGGACCTTAAGCACTGGCATGGGATACCCTGGTTTGGTTTTTATTTTTATTAATTTGGCTGTGCTGGGTCTTCATTGCTATGCAGGCTTTTCTCCAGTTGTGGTGAATCAGGGCTTCTCTCTTCTAGTTGCGGTTTGTGGGCTTCTCATTGCAGCGGCTTCTCTTGTTTGCAGCACCGGCTCTAGAGCATGTGGGGCTCAGTAGTTGCAGCTCCCGGGCTGTAGAGTACAGGCTCAGTAGTTGTGGCACCTGAGCTTAGTTGTCCTAAAGCATGTGGGGTCCTCCCAGGCCAGGGATTGAGGCCGTGTCTTCTGCTTTGGCAGGTGGATCCTTTACCACTGAGCCATCATGGAAGCCCTGGTTTGGGTTTTTGTTAATGATCCCTGTGGCTCTTGCCAGAGAGTGGACTTTGGGGTCAGGTGGAAGCTGGGAAGCCAGGGAGGTGGTGTGGCAGTCCCTGGGATGAGAGATGATGGTGGCCTGGAATCTAGCTGGTGGCTGTGGAATGCAGAGATGTGGATGGATCTCATATGAGTGTCTGGACATGCAGCAGGACAGGGTAAGGGGACGGTGGGTCCCTATAGGCCCACAGCATGGGCACAGTTCACTCTGGGGCCTCCTATGGGACTTTTGAGTGGTGAGTAGCCTGGGTGTTGGAGAGAGCAGGGCATCAGGCCTGGCGTGGGATGAGCTTTAAGGTTTTCCTGGAAGAGCTGCAAGTTTCATGAAGGAACGTCTTTCCATTGAGAGGCTAAAAAAGGTTGTAAGTAGGGGCATAGACTGAGCAGAGGTATGTGACAGGGATCACTTTCCGGTCACCACTGAGGTGGACCTCGCTGAAACAGGACACAGAAAGGAGAATCAATTCTCCTCCTCTTCCCCCTCTGTCCCTTCCATTTGCCTGTCCTTGCCCCTCTGCCTTCTGCTCCCCCTCCAAATATTTAGTGAGTGCCACTATGTGCTGGGTGCCAGGATGGGCATGAACAGGACAGACAGGTCCCTGCTCCCTGGGCATATGAGGAGCACCTGGAAGGCCAGCTCATGGTGTAGCAGGTTAACTCACATGTCTTCTATAATAACCCTTAGAGTTAAGACTCAGGTATTATTCAACCCATTTCACAGATTAGGTAACTGAGACCCAAGGCAGCTGAATGACTTGCATGCAGTTGTCCAGTTTGTTAATGGTGCACTAGGGTTCAGCCTGAAGGAACCTTCAGTGCTTAATTCACACAGCTATGTTCCATCTGTAACGTAGCTGGAGTGAAATGAAAGTCCAGAGAGATGGGTTCAAATCCCAGAACTGCCACTAGCTAGCTGTGAACAAATGATTAAACCTCTTTTTTTTTTTCTTCCAGTTTTATTGAGATCTAATTGACATAAACAGCACAGTATAGGTTTAAGGTGTACAGCATAATGATTTGACTTATGTATATTGTGATTAAACCTTGCTTGATGTCAGCTTCCTCATCTGCAAGCTGGACAAACATGGCTTTTTCTCTCTAGACTAAGATTTTGTGAAAAATAAAGTGAGATTATTTTGATACTGCAAAGCATATGCTGAGGTAGAAAAGAATTAATCATTATTACCTTAAATAAGAATAGGGCTGAGTCCATAAAAAAGAATGAAATAATGCCATTTGCAGCAACATGGATGGGTCTAGAGATTGTTATGCTGAGTGAAGTAAGTGCGATAGAGATGGAGAAATATCGTATGACATCCCTTATATGGGGAATCTAAAAAGAAATGATACAAATGAACTTATTTATGAAATGGAAAGGGACTCACAGACTTAGAGAACAAACTTATGGTTGTCAGTGGGGAAGGATGGGGGAAGGGATAGTTAGGGAGTTGGGGATAGATATGTACATACCGGGCTTCTCAGGTGGTGCTAGTGGTAAAGAACTTGCCTGCCAGTGTAGGAGATGTAAGAGAGTCGGGTTAGATCCCCAGGTCAGGAAGATCTGGATGAAGGGCATGGCAACCCACTCCAGTATTCTTGTCTGGAGAATAACATGGACAGAGGAGCCTGGCATACAGTCCATGGGTTTGCAAAGGAACTGGACACACATGACTTAGTGCCTAGACAACAGCACAGTGTTTTGCAACATGCTTTATATCCTGAGTGGATATACCACTGGACCTTGGGAGAGACGGTCCCTTTTACATCTTACAGAGGAGGAAGCTCAGAAAAGTTAAGTCTCTCAACCAGAGTCACACAGGAAGCAGCAGAGCCAGAACCCAAGCCCACATCTGTCTGACCCAGCGGGTCTGGCCCCTGATTCTGGTGCTCCAGCCTGTGGCCCTTATTTCTCAAGGTCTGTGTCAGGTTGGGGTGGTCACTGGAAGCTTCCAAGGGGAAACAGGCCACTGGGCACTTGGCCGCTGGGGTCTGTGTCCCCAGGCCACTGCTCATCCACCTCTGTTCCTGCCCTTTCCAGTCCCTTTCTGGGCCCTTCTCTTTCAGCTTCTGAAACCCTGGTAATTACTCCTGGTAATGGCCTCTTCCTCTTCTCTTCGCAGGTACTTGGCGAATTCCCTGGCCAACCTCTTTGCAGGAGCTTGGGAGCCTCAGCCTGAGGGGCCTCTGCCCCTGGACATTCCCCAGGCCTCCCCCCAGCAGGTGACTTACCTCTGTTCCCTGGCCAGGGACCCCCCCCCACCCTCCCCCAACCTCTGCCACATGCTGAGTGGCTTCTCTCTGAATCGGTATCGGGGTTGTCAACTTGGGGGCCTCCTGGTGACCCGAGGTCAGCTCTTTGAGCCCCCACCTCTTGCCCCAGGTTCAGCGATGTGTGGAGATCTTGAGTCGGGCCAAAAAGCCCCTCATGCTAATTGGGAGCCAGGCCCTGCTGCCTCCGACATCCTCAGACAAGCTTCGGTGAGAAGCCTCCGGCCTGCCCTTATTGTTAGGGTCACATGCCTGGTCCCCTGGTGCCCTGGGAGGACGGGCAGGCCCTGGGCCATACTCACTTCTGTTCTGCCTGGATCCCTAGGGTTGCCGTGGAGACCCTGGGCATCCCTTGCTTCCTGGCGGGGATGGCACGGGGACTGCTGGGCCGCAACCACCCCCTCCATTTCCGGCAGAACCGCAGGGCTGCCCTGAAGAAGGCAGACGTGGTCGTCCTGGCAGGTGGGCCTGGTCCTCCTACCCTCCCTCCCTTTTCGCTCCCTCTAGGTACCTCCCTGCCCATGTGACCTTGCCCCCCTAGTTGGGTACTGGCTGGCACCTAGTCTCATAATCACCCACCCTCCTACCTCTCACCCCTAATTTCTCACCAGGTGCCAGTCGTGTCTGGGACCCAGCTTTACACAGAAGGGCATGGACAGAGAGTGGGCACCTGTGGGGCTGTGTATACAGTACTTGCATATATATGCGTTATATAACATTGACACAGTCCGTACACATATCTTCTTACATAAAGTGCTCTGAATCCTGCTAGGCAAATAATAGTTTTATCAGTTAGCAACTGTTGTATAATAACCACCCGAAACGCCATGGCTTACAACGCACTTATTATTTCTCAAGACCCACCCATGAGTTAGTTGACAGTTTTTTTCTCATTTTGGCAGGGCTCATCCTTGAGTCTACATTCAGGGATGTGGGAAGGCAGTGGTTGGGCTGGCTCATGTACTTGGGGGTTGACTGGCTGCAGGACTGGGCTAGCATAGCCTCAGTTGGGGTAACTGAGTTTTCTCTCTCCCCCTACCTCCTCCTCCATGTTTCTCATCATCCAGCCAAGCAGCCTGGCCTTCTTCACTTGGTGGGTGATGAGAAACATGCAGGGCTTGGGGAACAAGGTTATATCAGAGAGAAGGGTGGAAGCTGCGAGGCTGCTGGAGGTCTGGCTTCAGGAACACACGCCATGACTTCTCGCACATTCTTACAGGCCAGAGCACCATAGGTCCGGGGGCCAGTCTAGGTTCCAGGAGTGGGGACCTGCAGTCTTATTGCAGGTGGCACTGGCACAGGGAGAGGTGAGGGATGGGGACCTTTCTGCATTCGGGCTACCACAGTGGATTGAGTAAGGTGGCGGGCACCCCCAGGAAGCTGGTCCTGGGTCTGCTGAGACCCCGTCCCCTTTCCCCAGGAGCAGTGTGTGACTTCCGCCTGTCCTATGGGCGTGTCCTCAGCCGCAGCAGCAAAATAATTGTTGTCAACCGTGACCGGAAGGAGATGCTGATCAACTCAGACATTTTCTGGAAGCCCCAAGAGGCTGTGCAGGGTGAGTCCCTCCTTTTGTATGTGTCGCTTTTCTTCTGGCCTCTGCTGACAGCTGGCTTGAGCTGGGTGCTGGTGACCAAGGCCTGGATCCTGCCACAGGGGGCACCCAGTTGGCTGGAGATGCATATTTGTCCCTTAGACTGGTAGGTGCTTCTGGATGAACTAAGGGTAGGGTTTTTTTTAGAAATTTTTATTGTGCATAAAATGGTCATTCCCCTTCGTAGGTCAGTTGTTACTACCTCTAAAATTGTTTACTGTAAACCAGAGCTTCCCAGATGGCGCTAGTGATAAACAATCCTCTTGACAATGCAGGAGATGCAAGAGATGCGGGTTTGATCCTTGGGTTGGGAAGATCCCCTGGAGGAAGAAATGGCACCCCACTCCAGTATTTGTGCCTGGGAGATCCCATGGACAGAGGAGCCTCTTGGGCTACAGTCCATGAGGTCACAAAGACTCAGACCCGACTGAGCACACACGCACATGCACACACAGCATGTGTACCAGGGGGAAGGCCCGGGAATGTGCATGTGATCACGTTTCCTGACTGTACTCTCCCATGTTGCCCGCTGCCCTTAGGGCCTGCCCTGGGGTCTCTCAGTTTTTCTGTCATGGCTCTTCTACCCCTGTTCAGTCCTCTTCCACAGCCTTTCCGTGTCCTGCTTTGCCCATTGTTCCAAGGACGTTGACTCTACCCTGCAGTGTAGGTGAGAGGGAACTTGTGTCAGGCAAAGAAGTGGCACCATGTGCATTCATGTTTGGGAAGACCCACTGGAGCAGCTGATGGGCAGCAAGTTGGAGAGGACCACGTAGAGGCAAGGGGGCTGTTAAGGCCAGGACAGCAACCATGAGGCCTGGAGTTGGGATGGGCAGGGAGGAGAAACTCAGCTTCGCTGAGCCTCTGTGTGATCATTTCTGAGATGGAGCTGATGAAAGGTACATCGTCATTGGCTAATTTGGTTGCTCTCCAATACTCTGTGTGCCTGGGTTGTTGAGATGTACTTGGACGATAGAGGTGTGTTTAGTGACATGTTTCAGAGGCAGAATTGACCTGCCTCTGTGTGACCTAGGGTGTGAAGGGGGAGGCAGGAGACAGAGGCAGATATGAGTTTCTAACTCACTTTGTAATTTTTTTATTTTTGGCTGCACCGGGTCTTCATTGCTGCATGGGCTTTTCTCTGGTTGTGGCCAGTGGGGGCTACTCTTTAGTTTCAGTGTGCAGGCTTCTCACTGTGGGGCTCCTCTTGATGTGGAGTACAGGCTCTAGGGTTCCGCTCCTGGGCTCCAGAGCACAGGCTCAGTAGTTGTGGTGCATGAGCTTGGTTGCTCAGTGGCATGTGAGATCTTCCCGGACCAGGGATCGAACCTGTGTCTCCTGCATTGGTAGACGGATTCTTTACCACTGAGGCCCCAGGGAAGCCCCGCCAACTCACTTTGGCCTTGCTCTCCCTCACCCCTGTTGCCCTAATCCTGGTTCTGGCAGGCTCTGGGGTATTTCACTCATTTTGCCTTAGGCTATCTCCACCCCCACCTTCCCCGCTACCTGCTTCCTTGCTTCAGATGCCTGTTGGCTTCCTGCTGCCTTTGGGTCTCTGGTGGTTAAAGGGTAGGAGGTGGCCTTCTCCCCACAGCTGTGCCCTCTTCCTTCCCTAGGAGATGTGGGCTCCTTCGTGGTGAAGCTGGTGGAGGGCCTCCGGGGTCAGATGTGGGCCTCAGACTGGGCAGAGGAGCTTCGGCAAGCCGACCAACAGAAGGAGCAGGCCTTTCGGTGGGGGCTGGGTAGAGTGGACTTGGTGGGTCATGGGTTCCTGGCGGGCTAGGCTGCTGGCTCTGCTGACCTGCCTTGCTCCGTCACAGGGAGAAGGCACTGATGCCCGTAGCCCAGCATCTTAACCCGGTGCGGGTCCTGCAGCTGGTGGAGGACACTCTGCCTGACAACTCCATCCTGGTGGTTGATGGCGGGGACTTCGTGGGCACAGCTGCCTACCTGGTGCAGCCCCGTGGGCCCTTGCGTTGGCTTGATCCTGGTAAGGGCAGACCTACACCTGGGGCAGCTTGCACTCCTCTGGGCCTCTTTACACCTGCTCTTGGTTCTCCTAGGGGCCTTTGGGACTCTGGGGGTTGGTGCCGGATTTGCACTTGGGGCCAAACTGTGTCGGCCAGATGCTGAGGTGAGTCAGAGTGTGCTGGGTGCGGGAGGCTTGCTGCTTTCTGGGCCGTAAGCCAGCCCAACCATCCTTGGTACCCACCTCAGGTCTGGTGCTTGTTTGGGGATGGAGCGTTTGGCTATAGCCTCATCGAATTTGACACCTTCGTCAGACACAAGGTGACCGGGCGGGCTGGCCTAAGGGAAGCTCAGAGCCTGGGATTCTGGGAGATATCCTCAGGGGTGGACTGGGGAGGGAGCTCCTTATCTGGCAGAGGTCCTGTCCCTGCCTCTCACCTGCCGCTGGCCAAGCCTTGGGACTGAAGGCCTTGGCCTGGCCTCCTCTCCCTCCCTGCAGATCCCAGTGATGGCCTTGATAGGAAATGATGCTGGCTGGACCCAGATTTCCAGGGAGCAGGTGCCCTCTCTGGGCAGCAATGTGGCCTGTGGCTTGGCTTACACTGGTGAGAGGGGCCTGGATGGGCGGGGAGGGGGAACGCCATTTCAGGGTCAGCTGAACGTGTATTCCTCTCCTGGGCTACCTGCATGGGGGGCTGGGTTTCTGCCACCATTCTGACTTGCCCTCCCATTTCAGATTATCACAAGGCAGCCCAGGGACTGGGGGCCCAGGGCTTGCTGCTCTCACGCGAGAATGAGGATCAGGTGGTCAAGGTGCTGCGTGACGCCCAGCAGTGGTGCCAGGATGGCCACCCGGTTGTGGTCAACATTCTCATCGGGAGGACGGACTTCCGGGATGGCTCCATCGCCATGTAGGGCCTCATGGGTCAGTGCTCTTGACTCTCTTCCCACCTCTGGACTGTGCCTAGCTGGCTTGGAGTTTTATCCTTGCCTGCCCTGGGCCTAAGCCATGAGGCCCAGTGACCCTGCAATCTTCCCTGAGGACAGGGAGGGGCTGGACGGAGTCAGAGCTAAGAGAGGCTCTGACAGCCCTGGGGAGTCCTTGGGCCTATTTGTGAGCTCAACTGTGTCCTTTCTCCCCTCCTCACTTGTTGTTCAGTCGCTAAGTTGTGTCCAGCTCTTCGCAACTCCATGGACTGCAGCACGCCAGGCTCCTTCATCCCTCCACTATCTCCCAGAGTGTGCTCAAATTCATGTCCATTAAGTCGGTGATGCTATCTTAACCATCTCATCCTCTGCTGCCTCCTTCTCCTTTTGCCATCGGTCTTTCCCAGCATCAGGGCCTTTTCCAATGAATTGGCTCTTTCGCATCAGGTGGCCAAAGTATTGCAGCTTCCTGTCTCACACACTGAATAAACCACGTCTGCTCCGTGGGGGCCCAAGTACTCATCCCAGAACCTGTGCATATTGATTTATTGTCCACAAAGATGGAAGTGAGGGAAAGAGGGGGGAGACAGGAGGGGACCCTACTCTCCCACTGGAACTCGGGGGCTCACTGAGGCACCATTACTGGGGATTTCAGGGTGCCTGGGCACTGCAAACTCTTCCCCCCACCCCCTCTGTGGTCCCTGAAAGAGCCCCACATACCCACTCTAGACACGTCCATACACATTACTCCTCACACACAGGCACACACGCAGGGAGGCAATAAATATGTTCCGTACCAAAGTGCCCCCAGCCTGACACTTCAGGTGGGGCCCCTCCAAAAGGGAGGTCTTATAAGTGCTTAATTTCTTCAGGAATGGGGAGGAAGAATTGGGGAGGGGAAGGGCCAGACTCTTGCTATCTACTTTTGGTGGTTTGAGGCAATTATGAGGTTTTCCCTGGAAAAGAGGGTGGCGAAACCACTTGTTTTCCTATAAGCCCCAGGCTGCTCCTATCTATCCAGAGCCCAGGAGAGGGGTTCCCCCGACACCCTGCCTCAAACAGCACTTCTTCATAGTCCTTGGGCCCACTGAGGGAGAAGCAGAGTGCAGTGCTCAAAGCTAATACTGATTTGGTTGGCAGCAGCAAGGACTGACTGGGAGGGTGTCTCACCATCTCAGGGTGATGCTCACAGTAACTGGTGTTTCCCTGGCTAAAGATGGCGGCCCTGCAAGCAGAACTGCCTTTTGGCAGCCAGGAGAGAAGCCCTTGGTACTCAAGAAAAGACGGCCACAGTAGCTGGTCCCTAAAGTCCCCCATGCCCGGCCGTCGCAACCAGTGTCCAAATACTGAGTACTGGAAATAGGGAATGATTCTCAGCAAAGGATCGGCTGGTCGCTAGGCAATTCCCCAGTAACCAGGAGTTAGGCCTGAGCTACAGGTCTGGTCCTCCCTAGGTCGTTAGGGCACCGCCTTAGCAACCAGGAGCCTGGCCTTAGTAATTGGGGTCCAGCCCCGCCCGGCTCAGAGACACACGTTGATCTGCTTGGAGAGCTCTCTCTCCAGGTCCAGGATGAGGGCATCAAAGTCTTTGAGGTTCAGGTGCGGGTTGAAGGGCGCCTCGAAGTCGTCTTCAAAATCGGTGGCGCCAGTCGGCTCTCCAACCTCGTCGTCCTCATCTTCACTGTCGCTGCCCGTCACGTGGTCGTAGTCTGGCCCGGAGAGGAAGTCCCGCCCACAGGGCAGGAAGTCCCGCCCGCAAACACTCCAGTCACCCGCGTAGCGGTTGCTCGGGGGGCTTTCGGGACCGCCCCGGCCGCGGGGCCGAGTCACCACTTCGGGGCTCGCTAGCGGCAAGTGCAGCGATGGCTGTCGTTTGGGCCGCAGGTACGGGACGAGCTCCGGAGGCTCTGGGGGCCTGCGGGGATCTGCAGTGGGAGAGGGAGGGCTTGGGTGACGTCAGGTCCAGAGGAGACACCTAGGCCTCTGATTGGCTGTTTAGGTAATCACGCCCCTTACTGGCCTGTCGCAAGGCAAGGCCTTCGACCGGATCGGGATTTCACTGGCTGAGCTAGTACTGGTTGCTCAGGCAACTAGGTACTGGTTTTCACTCTGACGAGGGGGCGTGCCTCGCCTGAAGCCCAAGACTCTTAACTGGCCGCCAGAGAAAGCATCGTCTGGGATACCAGGCTCGTTTCCGCGGCGCGGGGGCGGGGGGCAGCTCACCTGGCCAGGCTTGCAGCAGGTAGTGCAGCACCTCGATATGGCGCTTGAAGTCCACCGCATTCGAGAGACCCGGGCCAGAGCTGCGGATGCGGGGCCTGGCGGGTGCCTGGCGCGCTGGCAGCAGCACGGGACCGAAGCAAACGGCCAGGTTCTGCGGAGTCATGCGGTTGTGGGCGTGGAAGGAGGAGACAAGGCGCAGGTGGTCCAGGAGAAGCGTCAACGTAGCCTGAGAGAAGAGGGTTGGGCGAGTACGAGATGGGCAAAGTCGGTCCCCTGTCGCACTCAAGGCAGACTAAGGCGGTTCAGAATGGGGAAACTGAGATTCAGTCTCATAGCTGGGAGATGATCCTGCCAGAACTTAGCTATTAGTATTATGCTCCCGTTTTGCTGGAGGAAAGACTGAGGCCAAAGGTAACAACTTTGAAATGGCAGAACTTGGGCTTGAACCTTCTCCTCTGTGTGTTAGGCAGGGCTGGTAGTAATCCCATTTTACAGATGAGGATATTGAGGTACAGAGGCAGGATCCCACAGCCAGGAACCTCCCTTACGGTAGGTTGACAGACCTCTGTTGAGTCTGTTAATTTCGATACATCCTGCCTGTGAAACCTGAGGCAACTCACTCAACTGCCCTGGGCCTTGGCTTCCATTATCTATAAAGTGGGGACACTAACAGCACTAGAAGTGTGATGGTGCCACACATTCATGGCCATCACCAGCCCAGGCATGGGAGAAACATTCTGCTGATGTTAGTTCACTCCCTGTCCTGCCCACTCTCCCCACCCCCCAGGCCCAACTCACCCTCTCCACATCTGGCAGGCAGCTGAGGAGCTCACGGGTGCCCTCAGTGCTGGATGGAGCCCTGCTTGGGGGCCCTCGGGCCATGGCCTCCAGCACCACCTGATAGAGGGGCTGGGTGATGAGTGGGGTAGGCAGCTCCCGAAGATAATCCTTGAGGATGCCTGTGGATATAGGGCCCACACTAGTTAGGGCACCCCTGAGTTCTGAGGCTGGAACTTCAGCAGGGGCTGGGAGGGGGGCAAGAGGAGGAGGACAGGTGCAGGAAGGTAAAAACAAGGCCAACAGAAGGGGTGAAGTCCTAGAGGGACCACAGGGACTGCCTTGAGTTGAGGGTTGACTGGGGAGCAGGCAGGAGAGCAAAGGGGCAAGCTGACCGGTGATGACATTGATATCAGGGTACAGGTCCTCAGAGAGGCAGACAGCTGCACTGTCTCGCTCAAAGGCATCGCGAAGCTCTTTCTTCACGGCTGCCGACCCGCACAGACGGTATAGCCCCACCACCTGGGGGTAGGAGCAGAGAGGTGTCTTTTTTGTCAGAGTACAGACTGATGTGGGCCCTATGGGGTGAGGGCCAGAGGCCTGGATCCAGGTGGCAATGGGCTGAGAGGTTGGGGGCTGGCTGAAACTTCACTGGCTGCCTTTCTGTTCTTCTGACACCTGTCATGGGGGACCCCATCTGGCTGCTTGGACAACCCAGCCCTGTAAACCCTCCAAATTACTTGTCCTGGCACCCACCTCCTTTGACTCAGGAAACCTTGACTCCTTTTCAGCTTACTTGTCACCTCCTCTGGAAAGCCTTCCCTGTCCTAACCAGCAGGTCAGGTCCTGCTTTAAGTTGTCCCAGCTTCTTCACTCTTATCCCAGCCTGTTTCTTATATGTGATTTATTAGTCATGTCTTTCGGAGAAGGCAATGGCACCCCACTCCAGTACTCTTGCCTGGAAAATCCCATGGATGGAGGAGCCTGGTAGGTTGCAGTCCATGGGGTCGCTGAGGGTCGGACATGACTGAGTGACTTCACTTTCACTTTTCACTTTCATGCATTGGAGAAGGAAATGGCAACCCACTCCAGTGTTCTTGCCTGGAGAATCCCATGGATGGGGGAGCCTTTTGGGCTCCCGTCTACAGGGTCGTACGGAGTCGGACACGACTGAAGTGACTTAGCAGTAGCAGTAGCAGTCATGTCTTTTCCCCCACCAGACTCTGAGCTCCAAAAGGGCTGGGATCCTATGTTATCTAATGAACAGAGGACCCATGAATTCTGGGCTAGATGCTAGGATCTGGGGATGTGTAGGGAGCTCCTGCCCTTGTCTAGGCTGGGATTGGAGCTAAGAGTTCCCCAGGTGGGGTAGGGGGAAGCCTGGCCTCCATACCCTGGGTATTCTGGGGAGTGGTTCTGAGGTCTGGGGCCTAGCTAGGGTGGGGTGAGGGACTTACCCGCAGCCCTCGGCGCTCGATCTGCGCAACACACTTCTGAATAATGAGAGGCACCTGGCCAGGGGACTGCTCACGCTCCACCAGCAGGGGCAAGGGCAGCCCAAAGACTCGGGGCTCAGCTGTGCTGGGTGATTCTTGTTGCTCCGACAGGGTCAGCTTGGCATACAGCAGCCCTTGGGGCTCGAGGCGCACAGCCAGCTGCTGGGCCTGGCACCCTAAAGACACAAGGGGGACTTCCTGAGTGGGGTCTTCCCCCATCACTTCCTGTGCCCTGTCCCCTAGGCCAAGCTACGTCCCCACCCTGGGCACTCTAGAGGAAGGAGGGAGCTGGGAGCCGAGTCCTGTGCCCTCCCCGCCCCCTCCGAGACCAGGCACCCTACCTCGGAAAACCGTGGGCAGCAGCACAGTGCCTTGGGCGCAGGGCCGGTGCCGCCGGACACCGGGGTCCCAGGCCAGCACCAGGGCCCGCAGCAGCCGGGCTGCCTCGAGTTCCAGGTGAAAGGTGTGGTCCAGCCGCAGGAAGTCTGGCCCCCCACGCAGCGGCCCGGTTCGGGCCCGGGCCACCCCATCCACCTGCAGCAGGCAGCAGAGGTCTCGCGGAGTGGCCCCAGGCGCCGGCCGCAGCCCCCCCAGCCCGTACAGGTGCAGGCTGAGGCGGCCCCAGAGCGCAGCCGGGGGCGGCCGGGCGTTGGGGCCCACCTCATAGGGGCGGAAGGCAGTGGGTGACGGAGGCCCCGCGGGGCGCTCAGGAGAGTCGCCATCACTGAGGTAACCCGCCCTCGGGCCGCGTGCGCCCTCAGCTACTGCTGTCCGCCCTGGGGTCCCCACGCTGCTGTCCAGGTGGTAACGACTAATGACCGAGCCCTCGGGGGCGGCCTGCTCGCGCTCTCGGCTCGTCCGGGTGCTCCGCAGACTCAGTCGGCGCCGCAGCTCAGGCAGCTTCTTCATCTTCATTGAGAGGCGCCTGGCTGGGCCGGGGGACTTGGTGCGGGAGGCTTTGGTCGGGGGGCTGGCAGGGGCTGTGCCTGTGAAGACAGCAGACCTCAGGGTCCAGAATTCTGGGCTTGGGATGGGGGTGATTATGCTTGTAGTCACCTTGCAGGCCCCAGGGTGGGAGGCTTGTGCTCACCTGGAGAGGCCGGGCTGTCTGCCTCAGCTGAGCCTGGCTGTGGGCCTGGGAGCTCCGGTGCTGGGAGTCTGGGGTCCTCCTCTGGGATGGGGTTGTACCAGATCTCACCAGCAGGCTCCCCACTGCCAGGTGCCCCCGGCCCCAGAGTGGCCTCCTCTGGTGGCTTGGCCCCGCCCAGCACCCAGCGGCGGCTGCTGGGCTCCAGGCTCTGCAGGTAGGCACCGTGAGCGGGGCTCCGAGATGCCTCAGGGCTGGGGGGCCCCTCCGCTCCAGCCTGGGGTCCTTCTGGGGCCTGGGGCTCTGGGGGACTGGGCTCCAGGCGCTGGGCTGGTCGGCCTGGCAGAGAGCAAGGGGAGTGAGATGCAGCCTCCCACTGCCCCCAGAGCAGCCCCAGCCCAGGGCTCTTCCCCTATGGGACATGGGTTGCACTCAGCCTGTACACTCCCCACATTCATTTGGAATGGGTGGCTGCAGGCTGGCAATCTCACCTGCTACCAGCTCCCTGCCCACAGCTCCCTGCCCTAGTGTCCCAAACAGGACTTGGTCCGTCTGCCCTCCAGCCTCAGAGGTCCAGAGAGATTTCTCCGGGCCTGGGCCTTGTATTCCCCACTCTACGTCCCCATGCCTCTCTTTAATGCTGGCGTGGAGCCCCGTGCTTGTGCCTTCTCAGTGGGTGGCTTCGGGGAAACCACTTGCCATCTGAGCCTCACTGTGATCTCAGCATGAGAGCGCTTCCTAGGCACTCATATCTCAGGCACACACACAGCCCATGGTGGATGCTGGCTAGCTTGCTTAGAAGACCAGAGCAGGCATGACAGTGAGTGTGTGGCTGCCAGGTTCTTTACCCATAGCATGTCACTCCCCACCCTGCTGCCTTTCTTTCCAAATCTTGCCCCAATCCTGGAGCTGACCGTGTGTTTTAGCCCAGACAGACCCCAACAGTTTTGCTTTCGGAACCACCCCCCTCCCACCCCGCCCCACTCCCCTGCCCCGCCGCTGCTCCATCCTCCCCTTGGACATCCTGGGCTGTTTCCTGTGTGTGTTTGTGCGTGGGCACCCCTGTCCCTTCTCTCTGCCCTGGGAATCTCTGGGAAGACCGCTGAGGGGAAGTCAGATCCATGAAGTCCTCTGGCCTTCCCTCCTTTAACCCCTTCCTTTCCGGGACTTTCTGTCCCACGCAGCTCCCATGTCTTTAAGGTCTTCCATGCCGACTCCCTCCTCTGGTCATCTCATACTTCCACTCCCCGAGTCTCTCTGGGCTCTCATTTAGTAGCGTAGTCCACAGAGCTGTTAAGTCGCTTCACTGGCACTGGGTAAATCACCCAAACTGCTCCGTGCCTCAGTTTCCCCACCTGTATAGGGGGCAGTTTCCTGCGGCTGCCTAAGGTGGGTGTAGCTGCAGTTACGGGCTAGTAGGTAAGAGGGGACTGGGAGGTGGCCCCCACGATCGACGCACAGCCTCTCTCTCCTCTGCAGGGTGTACGCCCCCGTCTCCCATCCCTGGTCTCTAGGGCACAGGGTGTCGCCAGCCTGGCCTGACTAAGCCCAAGTTTCTCAGCCTCCCAGCTCCTCCTCCCCACCACTCTCCAGGCGCTCAGCCTCGGCCCCATTTCCTGTCAGGGGTGAGGCCCCCTCCCGGGCCTCCCGAGGAGCCCGCAGCGCTGGCATCCCTGGTCAAGCGCACATAACGGTCCGCGCCCCCTCTCCCCCCCGGCCCGTTATTTTCACGACCCTTGCCTGCCCCCGCCCCCAACCCCGACCCGCCGGGGGTTTCCGCGGGGCTTCTCCTGTCCCCTCAGCGGTCCCTCTTTGGGGCCCTGGGACCCTCTTCCAAGCCGGGCGGGGTTCGGGGCCCCTTCTTCCCCACCTCCCTCTCTCTCACCGCGCTCCTTCGCGTCCGACTTTTTCCGGGGAAGTTTCTCCCGGCCCCGAAGGCGGGAGAAGGTCTTCCTGAGCAGCGGCTCGGCCATGCTGGGGCCCGGGCCGGGCTGAGTGCGCGCCCCGGGCTCCGGCCGCGCCGCCCCCCGCCCCGCCCGGTCTCCCTGCCCGCCCCCCGCCCCGCGCCAGCAGGAAGCGCATTCCGGGAATGCTTGGCCCAAACTTTTTTTTTTTGCCCTTCCCGCGGCCTGAGCGAGCGATGCTGGGAGTTGTAGTCAATCGCCAGGGCCGGGCGGGGGACCTGTCACTGGCTGTTGTCTTTCCTCTTACCCACCCTCCATTAGTGACCGCATACAGCAGGTTCTCTTGAGTTTACTTCCAAAAGGCGTCCTGCACAAATCCACAGATCTCTTCTCTTTCCTCCCATCCACTGCTCCAGCCTGGTGCAAGCCCTGGCATCGTTTATTTTGACAACATCCCCTCTTCCCTTAGTTTCCCCGGATGCTACTCTCTTGCCTTCCTCCTCCATCCAGTTCTCCACTTCTCTCTCTCCCCAAGTCCAGTTACTACTGCTCTTTAACAAACCACCCCAAAGCTTAGTGGTTGTAAATCAGCCGTGCTATGATGCTCACAGATGCTGTGGGCTAAGGATTGGGGCAGGACAGAGCTGACGTTGGTTGTCTCTACTCTTTTGTTGGAAAGATTTCAAGGTTTGGGGTGACTCAACAAACGAAGGGCCAGGATCATCTGGAGGCGTGTTCACTTACAGAACTTGCAGTTGATGCCAGGTGTGTGCTGGGACTGCCACAGGAGCTGTGGCACCTCCACAAGCCTCTTGCCAACAAAGGTCTGTACAGTCAAACGTGTGGTTTTTCTAGTAGTCATATATGGATGTGAGAGTTGGACTGTAAAGAAGGCTGAGTGCAGAAGAAATGAGGCTTTCAAATTGTGCTAGAGAAGACTCTTGAGAGTCCTTTGGACAGCAAGGAGACCAAACCAGTCAATCCTAAAGGAAATCAAGCCTGACTATTCATTGGAAGGACTGTCATTGAAGCCCCAATACTTTGGCCACATGATGTAAAGAGCTGACTCATTGGAAAAGACCCTGATGCTGAGATAGACTGAAGCAAAAGGAGAAGAGGGTGGCAGAGGATGAGATGGTTAGATAACATCACTGACTCTATGGACATGAATTTGAGCAAGCTCCTGGAGATAGTGAAGGACAGGGGAACCTGGTGTGCTGCAGTTCATGGGTGAGAAAGAGTCGGACACGACTTAGTGACTGAACAACCATCCTCTTGGTGCGAACTGGATTCCTCCTAGCAGATCAGCAGTCAGGGTAGTTGGATTTCTTACAGAGCCACCCAGGGCTTCAAAAAACAAAGCAAAAGCTAAATTTCCTTTTCTGATCCAGTTTGGAGTGTCACACTGTTTTACTTTTGGCACCAGATTCAAGAGGAAGGGACACAGACTCCACCTCTCTCAATGGGTGGTGTGTCATGGTGACCTTGTAACATTCTTTGTGCAAGAGAATGTGGGATGGGAGGTGTTTTTGTGGCTGTTTTGGAAAATTTAACCATCTTACTCCTATATTCCATTCTCCATGCAGTGCCTAGAGTGGACTTAAAAACCCAAAATCAGATCATGGCATGCCCCTGCTGAACAGTCTTCCCATAACTGCTCACTCCACCTAAAATAAAATCCAGATTTCCACAAATAAAATCCAGTCCAGCAAGACTTCTGGCTTCATAGCCTTGGTTGTCTTCATCACCCACCATGACCTTCTGTCCGGCTCTTTTTCACATCAAACTGTTCCTGCCCCAAGCCCTTTGCACATGCAGTTTCCTCTGGCTAGGAAGCCCTGATTCTTTTGAAGCTGCCTCTTTCTCATCCTTTAGGTCCAATGGGATTTCCTTAGGAGGCCTTCATCTCCCTGACCATCTACCATTATCCAGTCATTATTATATCACTGTGATTCATTTCTTCTTCTTTTTTAAATTAAAAAAGTTTTTTGATTGCACCACATGGCATGTGGGATCTTAGTTCCCCAACCAGGAATCAAACCCATGCCCCCTGCATTATAAACACAGTCTTAACCACTGGACCACCAAGGAAGTCCCTTTGTTTCTTGTAACACTTGCCATGGCTTAAACTCTATAGTTCTAGTGACTAGTTCTAGTTTATCTGTCTCCTTGTTCAGACTGGGGCTGCATGAGGTAACACTTGTCTGTCTTATTTACTGCTGAATGTGCAGGTGGGAGATCAGGTGGCAGGTGGTAGAGACTTGGACAGAGGACGTTGTGTGTGTTTGGTGATAATATATTTTGGTATAGATCTCTGTGTTTATCCTACTTGTAGTTAATTGAGATTCTTCGATGTGTATATTCATGTCTTTCATCAGTGTTGGAAAGCTTTGGGGACATTATTTCTTCAACTATTCTTTCTGCCCCTGTCGCCTCTCTCCTTCTGGAATTCCTGTTAGGCATATATTGATATACTTGATGGTGTCCCACAGGTCTCTTAGGCTCTGTTAGTTTCTTGGTTCTATGTATTTGGGAGAAGTGAGGTTGAGAGGGGTGGGGTCCACACCATCAGATTTGAGGCAACTGCCGACAGTGGAGACAGGGGTTGGGGGTCAAGGCAATACCTCTTCACAAGCTGAGGGGAGGGACTGCAGGACTATGGTCCTTTGGGGTACTGTAACTCAGAGGAGCTGGAGGCTGATGTAAGGGTAAGAGCAGCCCTTGGTTCCACTGTGTGTGTGTAATAGGTTGCTTCAGTCATGTCTGACTCTGTGTGACCCTATGGAGTTTAGCCCACCCAGCTTCTCTGTCCATGGGATTCTCCAGGCAAGAATACTGGAGTGGGTTTCCAGGCCCTCCTCCAGGGGATCTTACTGACTCAGGGATCAAACCTGTGTCTCTTACCACCTATATCACATCAAATGATCAAAGGACACTCACAGGTCACATCAATATTATTATTATTTTTGGTAAACCCTTTTGACAGAGCTTCTATGTGTTTCCTGTTGCATTTATTTGGTTACATGTAACTCATTTAATACCCACTCCAGTGTTCTTGCCTGGAGAATCCCAGGGACAGGGGAGCTTGGTGGGCTGCTGTCTATGGGGCTGTACAGAGTCAAACACGAATGAAGCAACTTAGCAGCAGCAGCCACTCATTTAATTCACAGTTGGCTATGATTCTTTCTCAGTGCTCAGAAATTGTTGATAAGTGAAAACAAATGATCTACAAACTGTATATTATGAAATGATTATGAGTGATAAGCTTCATACTATGTGAATTTTGTACAATAATTCATCTGAATTTTGCTAGTTGCTGCTCAGATTTTGGTGTGTGTGCACGTTTGTGTATTTTGTTTCCTCCAGATATTCACATCATTGGCTGATGTACTATGCTTATGATGCCTGATGGGTAAATCAGCCCTCAGCAGGGATTTGTTGAAATGCAGGCAGAGGGGGCAGATCAGGTTTGAGTGGAGCTCTACACCTCTGTGGCAGACAATGGAAGTTGATGAATATGTATTCTACCTTCCTCACCCTTCAGGTGGATTGACTGAAGTGTGTGTTCTGCACTGACTCTCAGAGGTCCTCATGGGATTGAGTCCCAGCAACCCACAGTGGGAACTTGCAGATCAGTGCACTCTTTACTGATTCCCTTCCCTTCCCTGTCTCACTTCTCCACCTCCCTTTCAGCATTTTCTCTGTGTGTGTGTCAAGTCACTTCAGCTGTGTCCCTCTTTGTGAGCCTGTGGACTGTAGCCCACCAGGCTCCTCAGTCTATGGGATTCTCCAGACAAGAATACTGGAGTGGGTTGCCATTTCCTCCTCCAGGGGATCTTCCTGACCCAGGGATCAAACCTGTATCTCTTGTGTCTCCTGCATTGGCAGGTGGGTTCTTTACCACTAGCACTGCCTGGGAAACCCTTGAGCATTTTCTAGGTCACTTAGAAAAACTATTTATTTATTTATGGTGGTGCTAGGTCTTCATTGCTGTGCGCAGGCTTTCTTTAGTTGCAATGAGTAGGGGTTACTCTGCGGTTGTGGTGCGTGGGCTTCTCATTGCATGGCTTCTCTTGTTGTGGAGCACAGACTCTAGGGCATGTGGGCTTCAGTAGTTGTGGCTGGTGGACTTACTTGCCCTGCTTCTTGTGAAATCTCTCTGGACCAGGGGTTGAACCTGTGTCCCCTGCACTGGTAGGCAGATTCTTTTTATTTTTTTAAATTTTATTTTATTTTTAAACTTTATAATATTAGTTTTGCCAAATATCAAAATGAATCCACCACAGGTATACCCGCGTTCCCCATCCTGAACCCTCCACCCTCCTCCCTCCCCTCCCCTCCCTCTGGGTCGTCCCAGTGCACCAGCCCCAAGCATCCAGTACCGTGCATTGAACCTGGACTGGCGACTCGTTTCATACATGATATTATACATGTTTCAATGCTATTCTCCCAAATCTCCCCACCCTCTCCCTCTCCCACAGAGTCCATAAGACTGATCTATACATCGGTATCTCTTTTGCTGTCTCGTACACAGGGTTATTGTTACCATCTTTCTAAATTCCATATATATGCGTTAGTATACTGTATTGGTGTTTTTCTTTCTGGCTTACTTCACTCTGTATAATAGGCAGATTCTTAACCACCGTACCATCAGGGAAGTCCTCCTAGATCTCTTTCCAAATAAACTACTTGTCCTTGAATCCTTATCACAGGATCAACTTCTGGGAGATGCCGAATGAAGATATTCTCTCTAGGCCTCAATTTCCTCATCCGTTCAAAGGGAAGAATAACTCCCCATTATGGGAGTAGGAGGTGTTGGGGATGAGGCATGCGTCTGTGGGTTAAGTCCCCTGTCTGCTACCTCTCTGGGGGTCCTCACTTCCTGGGAAATGAAAGATGGAGCTGATTACAGGGAGTTTCTGCCACCTCCTGTTGTCATTGCAGTTGTTCCCACACTGGAGACTCACTGGCATCTCGCATCTTCCAGGATGATAAGGCAAGTTCTACAGCCTGCACAGGTCTCTCTGGCTGGGAGTCAGTCCTCAGAGGTACCAAGGAAGAAGTGGCTACCCAGAGATGTCCCCTGGGGCAGCATTGAGGAACTAGAGGGGACAGAGGGTGGTTGAGTTCCCACAAGGCCGCTTCCTGAGGCAGGATGTGGTATTGCCTGGAAGGCAATCAGAGAGGGCAGCATATGTCAGCCAGAGCCTCCCGATGACCCATGAAAAAGCCCTGCCGGACACTTGTAGAGCTGGAGCTGAGGTACAGGGGGGCCCCCTGTTGCCCATGAAGTTGTTTTTGTTTAGTTACTAAGCTGTGTCTGACTCTTTGCAACCCCATAGACTGTAGCCTGCCAGGCTCCTCTGTCCATGGGGTTTTCCAGGCAAGAATATTATAGGGATAGGTTGCTATTTCCTTCTCAGAGAATCTTCCTAACTCAAGGGCTGAACCCATGTCTCCTGCACTGGCAGGTGGAATCTTTACCACTGAGTCACCAAGGAAGCCCTG